>NC_083575.1:52534653-52689653 GCF_027579695.1 Neoarius graeffei
GCCCGTAGTCAGCTGGGATAGGCTCCAGCTCGCCTGCGACCCTGTAGAAGGATAAAGCGGCTACAGATAATGAGATGAGAATGTTGACAAAAAATGCTACGTTTGTTGTTGTTGTGAATGAGCGAGTCGCCAGAGGTCCATAACCGGGTTCCGTACCGTAGGATACGGACCCGCTCGCCAGCCAATCAGAGCACAGGATTTGATGGAAACCGCACCGTGAAAAAAAAAAAACTATATTAGTGACATATTTATGAAATAAGAATAAAACAACCAGTTGATGTTCACCAAGTGTCAGTTTTATTTTCAGCTTCAGCCATTTAATTCCAATACATGACTGTCCAGATCTAACTCATACCATACCTACCCTGACTGACTGTTACTCCGACACTTTCAATGCACCGTGTTGCGTCATATATATATTAAACATTTTTTAAAAATTGCCAGGGACCGGCATGTACTACATGCATGGCGTGTGAGTGCCTCTTAACACGGATGGCACTTTACTGTGAACACAGCATAAGGAAGGAGGTAAAGCGGACTAGCATGATCAGTGACGATCCCCACACTGGATCTACTCAGGAAGCTATGCACTGGGCGCTTATGTGGATGGGGAGTGGAGTGTGTCCGAATATAGAGCATTCGCATGGCGGAGCGCTGTCACCGTCGCATGGGGACAACAAGAGAAAATTAAACAAAAGACCACATTTTCAAGATTGACAAGTCTTTTTATGAATGTAGTGGCAACTTTTACAGGCGTGTCTGCAATATTGTGGGTGTAGTAGTAAAGAAACATTGCGTAGCGGCCCAATACACTGAAAAGGCCTAGTTAGTACCCTGGATGTGCACAAGAAGCAGTCTGTACACAATCTTATATTTACTGATATTCAAAACGCAAGTGCTTCCAAAAAAAAAAAAATAAAAGTGTGTGGGAAATCTGATCAATAAGTCACGTTTGATAAGCTACTGTACATTGTCATTGAGAAAACATTTAACTACGTCAAAGGCAGTTAGAGCTTCTCTACATTTATTAAAAGATGTGTTCAATCTGTGATTTAGCCTTTTTATAATACTTCTGTTCAAATGCGAGTCCGAGTGGACACAAATACAAGCTACATAGCCAAACTGAGATAGTAGAGGCAACTAATGCCTTATAGCTTTTCTTTTAATGCACTACGGAAGAGTGTGAGAAAAATATGTTCAACCAACATATTGGTCACAGCTCATGATTTATAAAAAAAAAAAAAGCCACAAAAAGCTACAGACAAATGATTATTTCCTATACATAAATTTTTGATCGGTATTGGTTTTGTCACAAGCAGAAGAAGCCTCATTGGCTGAACTTGTTCATTCTGTGACTGGTCGTTACTGGTACTTTGACGACCCAGTGCTCCTCAAAGCGGAAGAAATTTAACCAATGACACGGAGGCAAGATTTGAACAAATGCAAGATAATTGACCCAGGATCCAAATCATTGTATAACTGAACTGCATTTGTTTATATTCATAGTACACGTTGCATTGTGTTTTTTTACTCCTGAGATCAAATAACTGCGCAGCCAGATGAGATGTGGTGAGGATGAAACGGTTGTGACTAATCAACCCAAACTTGCAGTGTACTAAATTACTAATTAAATCTGAGAGTTAAGAAAAAAAAAAAAAAAAAGTCATAACTTCATGATTAACATGGATCAATTTTATGAGTTCCAGATCTCTCAAGAGCATTGTGGAAGTTAGTGTGTGCATGTCTTTTCTGTCTCACTGCTGCCACCTTTTGCTAGTGTTAACAGTCTGACACAACTCTGAAGCACTCCTCGATCCTCACTCATTTTTGAGCAATTAAGGTTAAAGGATTTTTGCACATTACTCCCACTGTTAGACTCAACTGTAGGAATAAACTTTCTGATTTCTCAGAATTAGTTGGCACTTAAAGCTAGACTGCCTTTCAGATTTTTCAAGTTTAGGTCCTAAAAAGAATTTTCCCTGACACCCAATTATTTACGTTTCATGGACCGAAAGCTACTGAATTTGAATCACAGACTTCCAATTTTATTATTTTTTTAAATAGAACAATTAGGCGGCACGGTGGTGTAGTGGTTAGCGCTGTCGCCTCACAGCAAGAAGGTCCGGGTTCGAGCCCCGTGGCCGGCGAGGGCCTTTCTGTGTGGAGTTTGCATGTTCTCCCCGTGTCCGCATGGGTTTCCTCCGGGTGCTCCGGTTTCCCCCACAGTCCAAAGACATGCAGGTTAGGTTAACTGGTGACTCTAAATTGACCGTAGGTGTGAGTGTGAATGGTTGTCTGTGTCTATGTGTCAGCCCTGTGATGACCTGGCGACTTGTCCAGGGTGTACCCCGCCTTTCGCCCGTAGTCAGCTGGGATAGGCTCCAGCTTGCCTGCGACCCTGTAGAAGGATAAAGCGGCTACAGATAATGAGATGAGATAGAACAATTAATGAATTTAGGGCCACGTGGCCCTAAATTCGTCGCCATTTTTTCCTGCTCCAACATGACGCAATTCAAGATACTACGTCATGCATCACATGGTGGGCTTTCTCTGTTCGCGCAAGGCATTGTGGGATACAAATTTGAAACAGGAGAGGGAAATGGAGGACGCAAATGAAACATGAAAGACTGACTACAGTAACAGAAAACAAGAAGAAAAGATGTTGTGAAGGAAAGGAAACTCAGGACCAAACTAATAAATATCGGCGGTCAGCGAGCACCTCGGTGTGATCAGCTGTTCGTTTAGCGACAGAATGATGTAACTGTCAGTGCACGGTCAAAGGTTAACCTGTAGATGGCAGTAATGCTACACTGGATGCCAGCTGCTGTAAAACCCAAAAGATAAAGAAAAAGAAGACGAAGAAGGTAAACCCACGCATGCGCACACAGGCTTCCTCTGTCTGCTTGACGCGAGCGATTTTATGCACGTTATTTGCTCGGGAATCCCCTCAAATTAATAACTTCCCAGCCACAGAATGGCCTGGGTTTTTTTTTTAAGATATTACAGATATAAACATATATCACAACAATGATCAAATTTCAGAAGGAACTAAATTTCCCCGATTTTATGAAATCGAAAGCCCATCTAGTTTTAAGGCCAATATTTTAGTCTGAATTACTTTACACATACCGACCCAGGTCATTATTTTATACATGACGCTGACTAAGAGCATGTTATTCAATTTTTAAATCTCAGGAGCCAGTGGCAGGAGTTTAAAGGGTTAATTCACAGGCACACAGAAAGCAACTGCGTAGTAGGGCTGTGCAATATGGGAAAAAATGAATATCCCGATACATTTTCTCCATTTCACGATATACATCTCGATATATTTAAATCTCCTCTAAAGGACCCCATGAAATCTAACTTTTACTCTTTACTGTTTTCACTACAATCCCTGCAGATTAAATAACATTCTTGGTTAACTTTACAGGTGGTTTTCAACAACACATTTTAAATTTTCATGTTGGTGATTAATCACAATTGAGTTGAAATAAGACTATTTTTATTCAACAAAGATGTGGCACAAACTGCAAAAACAATCTTGAAAATTGCAACAAAGGGGCAATACAATACAGAGCTGCTCAGAGCTCGAATCAATAAAGTGCAAACTCAACACTGAGAAAGACATTTAGCCTAAATAAGAAAAGTGCTCTTTCATTAAATTATTTTAAAAAAATAGATCTCCAAGCTATTAACCTGACTACTGAGAACCACTGGAACATTCACAATAGAGAGAGAGAGATGGAGGGAGAGAAGAGAGAGATCTGCAAAACATAATTTTTCTCTTTGCACACTTTTGAACTGAGTGTTTTCTGGCTCTGCCTCTCAGATGTGTAGAATTCCGGTATTGCCTTCTCTGTAAAATGTCTGCAACCAGGCAACTCATATTTGGGATCGAGTGTGTTTAATAATTTTTGGAAGCCTGGTTTTTCCACTATACTAACTGGGATCATGTCTTCGGCAATGACGTTAGTGATTGCATCCGTTATAGCTCTCCATCTCTGACTCGTTTTCTCATATGGGGTGGCTTTGGAGAACGAGGCCGCTATGGTCATTTGTTTAGCTGGGGGGGTTAGCTTGTGGGCAAGTAGTTCGGAGTTTAAGAGACTCTTCATACTGTACCGGGTGAGTTTCAGGTGATGGAACATATTTGTTGTGCTGCTGCCTTTCGTGATGACAGTTTTTTTTGCACACTTTACAAACTGGCATTTGCTGTTCCACGTCCTCCTCGCGATATCCAAAAAATGCCAGTTGACTGACCCCTTACTAGTTCTTTTAGGAAGTAATTTGTCGCTGAAATTGCCAGAGCTTACACAGTAGCCTATGCAACACCAGCGATTGCACGAACTGAGTCAGCGCTGTAAACCGGAACCAGGAAATCTTCCCGCCGGCAGTGTTGCCAGATACTGCTAACGTTTTCCAGCTCAAAATATGTTCAAAACCCACCAAAATACACTTAAAACCGCCCAATCTGGCAACACAACCGAAACTAGAAAATCTTCCCGGAAGTTCCTTTCAGCACCGAGATGTCGCCCGGGGTTGGTTGGCGAGTGCATGACGTTATTGTTTTCTTTACCCTTAGGCAGCCTCTCACGTTACTGCCTGAGGGACAGGGAGAAAACCACCGGAAAAGGTTTTAAACAAACACGAAACAAACGCAAGTCGGAAGATGACCATAAAATACTCGATAGTTACGATATAATAATTTTATGTATCGCACACAGAATTTTCGCGATATATCAAGTATATTCGATATATCGCACAGCCCTACTGCGTAGCATTAAAAATGCCATACTGTACTTTAATACTCACCTGATAAACACTGGCCATAGTCCAACTGTATAAACAAGGCTGTAGTTCATTCTCACCTGTGTCATCCTCGGTCAATGACGCTTCCTCGAGCTTCTGAATGTCCTCTCCACTCAGAGTGGCCTGTAACCGTCTCTGCTTGGCTCGGATCTTTTTTAACTGCTTCTCCTATAAATGATAAGATTGCGCAACTTCACATCATGCTGATACAGATATCTAACCTCGTTTTATCAGCACCGGAACTAAAACGTCAGTGTGATAGATTACACACGGGCACATCATTTGTGGAAAGTGATAAAAAATTCAATTACCTTATTTTCCTTTTGCCTTTTGACAGAGTCGATTTTCCGGCTGATGTCCTTGCTGGAGGCAGCATGAGGACTAAGCTGCTCTAATATCTTGTTGATGTGTTTTAGAGCACTTGTGCATGACCTAACAAGATGCAATACAAAACAGAAATATTTGGGATGTTTGGAATAAAGCCTCGGGAATTACTTTAAAATATTGAGACGTCACAGAAGGTCAGATCCATCCATGTATTAAATATAGAGCATGGTACAAAGTATCACCAAGGCCCTGATGCTACAGGCTTATATACAAAGCATGAATATAAAGCCTAGGTCACAACCGGACATACGATTTTTTGCGTTTCCCAAATTGCTGCGTTTTTTTTGTTCGTCGAGAAAGATGCACGTTGGCCGTAAGTTTGTCTTGCAACCTGAAAAAAACGTAAGCGCCCGTAGAGTTTGTTTGACATGACAAAGAACCTCTGCGGCCAGTCTGTGGCTCGAAAATCAGCACGTCACACGCGCGCCCTCCGTGCGTTTCTTGCGTTTTTTGCACGTAGACCAGCCGTAGGAGCACGTATGGCCGGTTGTGCCCGAGGCTTAAAAAGTGTCAATTGCATGAATCAAGACAGAAGCAAAGTCAAAAAGAAGGGTGCACTGAAATCAAGTTTCTGTTACAATACCAATATCAGAGCTTCAAATATCCTTGAAAAAAACAGCACTGACATTCTCTTAATGTGTTTTCACTCTTGATAACTTCGGCCAATTTAAGTGGACTTTTCCCTTCTCAGTCTGGTCCGTAATGCTCCTAATCAACTCAGTTCAATTTGATTCGCATAGCCCTTTTGGAAACAGACACTGTTGCAAAACAGAAAACGTATAAATTCTGGATATAAATTTTAAACATATGGATTTACACATTAATCCCTAAGGAGGAAGCCTCATGAGGAGGCGACGGTGGCAAGAATGATCTCCGTGAAGATGACATGAGGTAGAACCCTTGAGAAGAACTATAAATAACTACACAGTGGACACGAACGCACAGGCAGCTCTTTGGCACGGTCCTTACCTGACGTCGTCAAGAACGGATTCGTATTCTTTCTCTGCATCAGCCCTCGCCTTGGCCTGATTGGCCTCCTGGAAGGCTCGGTCCACCTGCTGCAGGACTCCTTGCTCCAGAACATCCTGATCATAGACGTCCACTCCCAAACCCTGGAGCTCGGCTGCTTGATCGTTCTGATCCACCGCCTGGATCTCCTGACGGTTGATATGGAGCAGAAGCTGCGATCTCTTCGAGGTTTCAGGCCCAGCGTTACCAGGACAGGCTGCGGCAGCTGGCTCTTCCTGGCTGCTCTCCGGGATGGACAGGCCACTTGATGTCCTGCTGGACACATTGTCCTCTTTCCCTCCTGGTGTTGGAGCACTCACTGGACTGGACGATGGAGGACAGTCCTGGTTCATATTATTGTCTATAGGCATGCTAATGGAGCTGGAAACAGGGATGGGAACATCAGAGTTTACAGATAATATTAACATAAAAACATGAAGATTGTCTAAATGTCTGCAGGCAGGAAATGAACAGAGACAGGTGTCAAATGTTGTTGTTGTTGTTTTTTCCTAGCACAAGCACGCATAACCAGACTGTCTAAGGACTCCCTAAAGTGAACGACGCATGAAATGGAATGACAAATGACAGGTAGTAAATTTGAACAATAAACGGTCCCTTGTCATTCAGATTCTTACAAATGGAATAACGATTGAAATCTTTAGTCTTAGACCTCCCTAGGATAAGATAAGTGGGTGCTTGGTGGGATATCAGCTTTTACAAATGGAATAACAGGGTTTCTATATGTATTGACTTACTTTGAGCTAATGTTGTCAGTGATCTCACCTTTTACAAATGGAATGATAAGGTTTCTAGGTGGAATGACATACTTTGAGGCAATGTTATCAGTGATATCAAATTAACAAATGGAATGACATTGTTTCTAGGGTTAGGTTATAGGTGATATCACTGATAACATTGCCTCAAAGTATGTCATTCCACCTAAAAACACTGTCATTCCATTTGTAAAAGGGGATATCACTGATAACATTAGCTTAAAGTATGTCATTCCACCTGGAAACGCTGTCATTCCATTTGTAAAAGGTGATATCACTGATAACATAACCTAAAAGTATGTCATTCCATTTCATGAGCTGAAAGCATGTCATTCCACCTACATTTCAATCGTTATTCCATTTATAAGAATCTGAATGACAAGGGACCATTTATTGTTCAAATCACTAGCGGTCATGCGTCATTCACTTTAGGGAGTCCCACTGTCTACTACAACCAGGAAGTGTTGTGTTTCGTTGTGTAAAAACTGCTCATGTAGTAAGCTAACTATTTAAAATATCTAAAAATTTACCTGTTTGCTCACTACAGTGTGACAAAACCGAGCCCAAGCTGACTTTAACAGAAGGTGTCATGCCGAGTGTTCTATTGTCTGCTAACCACCAGAGCTGCTGTTATTGCTAGCTGGCTGACAAACAGCTGATATTCAGACACAATTCTTTGCCACACGCTCTTTCTATATCAATGTCAGTGATGAAAAATTATATCCAAACAACAACAAACCTTCCAAAAGATCTGTTTCTGTTAAAAAAAATATTGGTTTACAGTTACATCCATCAGAATTCGCTTTCTTCACAAGTGTACTACTGACAGCACATAGGCTACTTACACAATTAACCACGTCAGGTAGTGTGAAGAGAGAAATAACAGCTCACCAGCTTCCGGGGCCAGTACATATTCAAAATAAAAGTCTCGGCTTATTTATCTATCTATCTATCTATCTATCTGTTTGTTTAACCCTTTGATGCAAAACATGTGCACACCCCTTCTAATGGTCAAAAATGACCCGCATTCATTTTCCAGGTTATTTCATGCTGACTGAGTTTTTCTTTGCTCTATCTTTTGAAATCAATTTATTTTATGATTGAATATTCCAAGTATTCTTTAAATATCTTGTTTTTAATTACCACAAATCATGAATTTAATTTTTTCTTTCCTACTTTATGAACAAAAATACTTTTTATATTACTACACATGGGTCATCCAAGTGTGATTTAAAATTAAATGTCTTAATACTATAATAATAATAATTTGTTTCAAGTAATTACTTTAGCAGTGAATGGGGCTATTTATTTATTTATTTATTTATTTATTAACTATGTAGTTAGCTAAGCCAACTACAATAAAATTAGCTAACTAAAGTAGAATATGTCAACAGCTCGGTAGCTAATAGTAATTACTTGTAACTTTCTGACAAGTGATCTACTCACTCTCAAGGTAACCTAAACATAATCAATTTTTTTCTAAGGTAATGTTAGAACAATTGAAAAACATTACTTCCATGTGTTAGATGGGCAAAGGGCGCTGTGCTGAGCTGTGAAATGTCTGACACAAGCACAATTCACAGTTCCCACCAAACGCTGTAGTAAATGCATGCGGGTCGGTTCTGACCCATGTGTGTAAACTTGATGTAGAATTACAAAAGCTGTGCTTGTTCATAACTTCATCTCATCTCATTATCTGTAGCCGCTTTATCCTGTTCTACAGGGTCACAGGCAAGCTGGAGCCTATCCCAGCTGACTACGGGCGAAAGGCGGGGTACACCCTGGACAAGTCGCCAGGTCATCACAGGGCTGACACATAGACACAGACAACCATTCACACTCGCATTCACACCTACGGTCAATTTAGAGTCACCAGTTAACCTAACCTGCATGTCTTTGGACTGTGGGGGAAACCGGAGCACCCAGAGGAAACCCACGCGGACACGGGGACAACATGCAAACTCCGCACAGAAAGGCCCTCGCTGGCCACGGGGCTCAAACCCGGACCTTCTTGCTGTGAGGCGACAGCGCTAACCACTACACCACCGTGCCGCCCCATATTCCAAATACTCTTTAAATATCTTGTTTTTAATTACCACAAATCATGAATTTTATTTTTTCTTTCCTACTTTATGAACAAAAATACTTTTTATATTACTACACATGGGTCATCCAAGTCTCATCTCATCTCATTATCTCTAGCCGCTTTATCCTTCTACAGGGTCGCAGGCAAGCTGGAGCCTATCCCAGCTGACTACGGGCGAAAGGCGGGGTACACCCTGGACAAGTCGCCAGGTCATCACAGGGCTGACACATAGACACAGACAACCATTCACACTCACATTCACACCTACGGTCAATTTAGAGTCACCCGTTAACCTAACCTGCATGTCTTTGGACTGTGGGGGAAACCGGAGCACCCGGAGGAAACCCACGCGGACACGGGGAGAACATGCAAACTCCACACAGAAAGGCCCTCGCCGGCCCCGGGGCTCGAACCCAGGACCTTCTTGCTGTGAGGCGACAGCGCTAACCACTACACCACCGTGCCGCCGGGTCATCCAAGTGTGATTTAAAATTAAATGTCTTAATACTATAATAATAATAATTTGTTTCAAGTAATTACTTTAGCAGTGAATGGGGCTATTTATTTATTTATTTATTTATTTATTAACTATGTAGTTAGCTAAGCCAACTACAATAAAATTAGCTAACTAAAGTAGAATATGTCAACAGCTCGGTAGCTAATAGTAATTACTTGTAACTTTCTGACAAGTGATCTACTCACTCTCAAGGTAACCTAAACATAATCAATTTTTTTCTAAGGTAATGTTAGAACAATTGAAAAACATTACTTCCATGTATTAGATGGGCAAAGGGCGCTGTGCTGAGCTGTGAAATGTCTGACACAAGCACAATTCACAGTTCCCACCAAACGCTGTAGTAAATGCATGCGGGTCGGTTCTGACCCATGTGTGTAAACTTGATGTAGAATTACAAAAGCTGTGCTTGTTCATAACTTCATCTCATCTCATTATCTGTAGCCGCTTTATCCTGTTCTACAGGGTCGCAGGCAAGCTGGAGCCTATCCCAGCTGACTACGGGTGAAAGGCGGGGTACACCCTGGACAAGTCGCCAGGTCATCACAGGGCTGACACATAGACACAGACAACCATTCACACTCGCATTCACACCTACGGTCAATTTAGAGTCACCAGTTAACCTAACCTGCATGTCTTTGGACTGTGGGGGAAACCGGAGCACCCAGAGGAAACCCACACGGACAACATGCAAACTCCGCACAGAAAGGCCCTCGTCGGCCACGAGGCTCGAACCCAGACCTTCTTGCTGTGAGGCGACAGCGCTAACCACTACACCACCGTGCCACCTGTTCATAACTTAAGAAAGGAAAAATAAAAATGACGATTTGTGCTAAACAAAAACAAGATATTTACTGCATATTTGGAAAAGTAAATGACAAAATGAATTTATTTCAAAAGTATATCACAGAAACACTCAGCCATACATGAAATAACCTGGAAAATGAATGCAGGTCGTTTTTGACCCATGTTGTGCATTAGAAGGGTAGTGATACAAAAAGGGTTTTTATTCAAAAAGTAAGAAAGGAAAAAATAAAATAAGGATGTATGATGATCAAAAACAAGTTAATTGAGGAATACCTTGAATACTGAATGATGGAATTAATTTATTGCAAAGATATAGAAGATAAAAACTCAGCCGGGTCACTTTTGACCCATGTTTGGCATCAAAGGGTTAACAGTGGCTGAAGCACAGATGCTGCAAAATAACCCAGACTGTGTAAGACATATTTGCAAAAATACTCAACTGTACAACAAACATGTACCGCCACAAGTGTCTCATAAACACTGAAAGGTCATAGGCAACAGTTTTAATTTCATGCACATTTGAAACATTATATGTTAAAAAAAAACCTCTGTAATTTTATTCTGGTCCCAAGAAGTATTGTTAATAAGCAATAATTAAAATAAGTTAGCGTGGATCGCGGCGAATTTCTGTTCAGCTATTTTCGTGACCACTTGGCGCGTGACGTCATTTAAGTCAAACACACCGCTTGAGTTGAGTCCACGTCTGTTTACTTACATTGACATTCAGCTTGAGTGCAGACGTGCGTTCAGGAAATTCCAAAGAGAAAAACCATGCCTTATTGTTGTGCCATGAACTGTAACAACGGGACCGGTTCAGGAAGAAGTTTTTTCCTTTTTCCAAAAGAGGAGAAGAGGCAGTTTCATGTATCCATCCATCTATCCATCCATCCATTCATCCATCCATTATCTGTAACCACTTATTCTGTCCTACAGGATCGCGGGTAAGCTGGAGCCTATCCCAGCTGACTACGGGCAAGAGGCGGGGTACACCCTGGACACGTCCCCAGGCCATCGCAGGGCTGACACATAGAGACAAGCAACCATTCACACTCACATTCACACCTACAGTCAATTTAGAGCCACCAATTAACCTAACCTGCATGTCTTTGGACTGTGGGGGAAACCCACGCAGAGAACATGCAAACTCCACACAGAAAGGCCCTCGTCGGCTGCTGGGCTCAAACCCAGGACCTTCTTGCTGTGAGGCAACAGTGCTAACCACTACACCACCATGCTGCCCCAGTTTCATGTAAATCTAGTTAAAACAGCTTTATTAGTCCACCAGCTTGTTGGACAGTTGACAGTTTCTGTCATGTAAGGGCAATAGACAAAAGTGAGTGCAGGAAGAGTTTTATTGCAAACACACTAGCAAACAGATCCAAAACGTAGACAAAGGCAGAATCGAAAAACAGGCAGTGGTTGAGTGAGGCACAGACAGGATATCAGAGGTAATAAAGTCCAAAAACACAAATAGGGTCAAAACCAGAAAAGTGACACAAAATACAAGGCTTGGTAACTTCAGACACAGGGTACAGAGTATATACTTAACTAAGGCTGTGTGTTACTAAGAGTCCTTATATGTATGCGCTGTGATTGTGCACTAATCAGGAACAGGTGCATAGCAACTAGTCCTAATGGTGCTGCGTGCTCTGAGTGCAAACGCGTGTGGACATGACAGATGTAACCAGACAACTGTTTGACATATCAAGTTTAATATTCAATTGTGAAAGTGTTGGTTCACTGCTGTCCACCAGACACCCAACAGAGTCACACTATAATAAATGTTGTGGTGTTGTTTCTGGCGCATGGCATGCGGTGTCAAAGAAAGGAATAAATATGTATTCACTGTGATGTGTATCTCATTGTTGGTATCACTGTCACAAGACAATACAGCAGTTTATTGACACGAAATACAATACACTACACAATTCGATGGTCCATCCATCCATCCATCCATCCATTATCTGTAGCCACTTATCCTGTTCTATAGGGTCGCAGGCAAGCTGGAGCCTATCCCAGCTGACTATGGGCGAGAGGCAGGGTACACCCTGGACAAGTCGCCAGGTTATATGGTCATCTCATCTCATCTCATCTCATTATCTGTAGCCGCTTTATCCTGTTCTACAGGGTCGCAGGCAAGCTGGAGCCTATCCCAGCTGACTACGGGCGAAAGGTGGGGTACACCCTGGACAAGTTGCCAGGTTATATGGTTCATATACTATAACATTGTTATTCTATCCAGGTCAATTTTGTGCTCTTGCAAATATCTTGCTCATATATTCATCAGGAGCTCCGCTTTTAGGCAGTATCTAAAGATTTATATATTATCTGCAAATTAGAACACCTTTGTAAATATCACTACAGCTCATTAATGTTTATTTATTACGTAGTTATTTCACTTCATTCCACCAGAGGGCACCAAACCAACAAGTCGCAACATGACCACAAATACACGGAGCCGCTCCTTTAGGCAGCTGGGCCATAGAAGGTTCACGCTGCATACTACACGCGTGTAAAGAAAAGTGGACAAACGTAGCATGACTTGCTCTGGGCCATAGAACGGCGTTCACGTTGCACGCTGCACACTTCACGCGTGAAGCGTGAAATGAACATGCACACTTTTTTCTAGGCGTGAAGACGGAAATTCCAGTCAATGCATGCGGTCACCGCCGCGCCAGCCAATCAGAACGGGTCTAGGGAGATAACTCTATGCTTTCAGGGGAAAACTTCAGAAAAAATATAATTGAATGGTATAATTGAAAAATAGTTCTTCATCGGGATTGTCAAGCAGATTATAGAATGTTCGGTGAAATTCACCACGGGTTTCTCTCAGAAGGAAGTGTTCTCGGCTCCAAATTCTGTTCCTTTTTCTCTTCCTCTGTCTCAGTAAAAGCAGAATGAGGCAATCGTCGTCATCCGAAGAGTCCATATTGTTGGTTACTCGGTCAAAGTAGAACAGACGCAACACGTGAACATCCAAGCATGAAGTTTAATGGCCCAGGGTCCGGTTCTTCACGTGAACGTGTAGCGTGAACCTGTTATGGCCCAGCAGCCTTACAGAAGCATCTCACAGTTCATCTGCAGACTTTGAGTGACACTTGCTTTGGCAGCCAAAACCCAGCAGCCTTCATTGTGTTATTTACATTACGTACATTCTATTTGTGATAATAAAATGTCAACAATGTTTTTACATTAATGGCATTTAACAGACGCTCTTATCCAGAGTGACGTGCAACATACCGTACCCAGAGCAGCTTGGGGGTTAAATGTCTTGCTCAAGGGCACTTAAGTCATTCCTGCCCTTATCAGAAAGAAGTATACTTCAAGTTCATTTTATTAAGTATACTTAAGTAAAGTTAAAGTATATTTCCTTAAGTATACTTTTGTGTACCAAGTATACTGATATCAATGTACTTACAGTATACTTGTAAGTAAACTAATCTAATACTTCTTGGGACTAAATTGGCCCACTTTTAGTTTATAAAAAGTATACTTTAAGTCTAAGAGAAGTAAACTTTGAGTATACAACTCGTCTCATTATCTCTGGCCGCTTTATCCTGTTCTACAGGGTCGCAGGCAAGCTGGAGTCTATCCCAACTGACTACGGGCGAAAGGCGGGGTACACCCTGGACAAGTCGCCAGGTCACCACAGGGCTGACACATGG
Source organism: Neoarius graeffei (assembly GCF_027579695.1). Lineage (NCBI taxonomy): Eukaryota > Metazoa > Chordata > Actinopteri > Siluriformes > Ariidae > Neoarius > Neoarius graeffei. The sequence continues at coordinate 52,548,703 of NC_083575.1, forward strand.
ACACAGACAGCCATTCACACTCACATTCACACCTACGGTCAATTTAGAGTCACCAGTTAACCTAACCTGCATGTCTTTGGACTGTGGGGGAAACCGGAGCACCCGGAGGAAACCCACGCGGACACGGGGAGAACATGCAAACTCCACACAGAAAGGCCCTCACCGGCCGCTGGGATCGAACCCAGAACCGCCCAGTGAGTATACAACTAGTATTTTTTATTTTGTACTGCAAATATACCACAAATAAACTTATATATTAATAGTTTACTAGTTCTATACTTGTAGTCTACTCTTTAGTTTACAAACGCATACTTCATAGTATATTGGAAATACACTATGAGTTTACTCGTTTTATACTTCTAGTCTACTTTTTACTTCACTAAAGTATATTTTGTAGTATACTGGAAATATACTATTGGTTTACCCATTACACACTTCTAGTCCACTTTTTAGTTTATAAAAGTAGACTTTATAGCATATTGGAAATATACTATTAGTTACTGGTTATATCCACTTTTTAGTTTTGAAGTATACTGCAATTACCCTTCTAGGTATACAACCCTGATTCCAAAAATGTTGGGACAAAGTACAAATTGTAAATAAAAACAGAATGCAATGATGTGGAAGTTTCAAAATTCCAGATTTTATTCAGAATAGAACATAGATGACATATCAAATGTTTAAACTGAGAAAATGTATCATTTAAAGAGAAAAATTAGGTGATTTTAAATTTCAAGACAACAACACATCTCAAAAAAGTTGGGACAAGGCCATGTTTACCACTGTGAGACATCCCCTTTTCTCTTTACAACAGTCTGTAAATGTCTGGGGACTGAGGAGACAAGTTGCTCAAGTTTAGGGATAGGAATGTTAACCCATTCTTGTCTAATGTAGGATTCTAGTTGCTCAACTGCCTTAGGTCTTTTTTGTCGTATCTTCCATTTTATGATGCGCCAAATGTTTTCTATGGGTGAAAGATCTGGACTGCAGGCTGGCCAGTTCAGTACCCGGACCCTTCTTCTACGCAGCCATGATGCTGTAATTGATGCAGTATGTGGTTTGGCATTGTCATGTTGGAAAATGTAAGGTCTTCCCTGAAAGAGACGTCGTCTGGATGGGAGCATATGTTGCTCTATAACCTGGATGTACCTTTCAGCATTGATGGTGTCTTTCCAGATGTGTAAGCTGCCCATGCCACACGCACTAATGCAACCCCATACCATCAGAGATGCAGGCTTCTGAATTGAGCGCTGATAACAACTTGGGTCGTCCTTCTCCTCTTTAGTCCGAATGACACGGCATCCCTGATTTCCATAAAGAACTTCAAATTTTGATTCGTCTGACCACAGAACAGTTTTCCACTTTGCCACAGTCCATTTTAAATGAGCCTTGGCCCAGAGAAGACGTCTGCGCTTCTGGATCATGTTTAGATACGACTTCTTCTTTGAACTATAGAGTTTTAGCTGGCAACGGCGGATGGCACGGTGAATTGTGTTCACAGATAATGTTCTCTGGAAATATTCCTGAGCCCATTTTGTGATTTCCAATACAGAAGCATGCCTGTATGTGATGCAGTGCCGTCTAAGGGCCCGAAGATCACGGGCACCCAGTATGGTTTTCCGGCCTTGACCCTTACGCACAAAGATTCTTCCAGATTCTCTGAATCTTTTGATGATATTATGCACTGTAGATGATGATATGTTCAAACTCTTTGCAATTTTACACTGTCAAACTCCTTTCTGATATTGCTCCACTATTTGTTGGCGCAGAATTAGGGGGATTGGTGATCCTCTTCCCATCTTTACTTCTGAGAGCCGCTGCCACTCCAAGATGCTCTTTTTATACCCAGTCATGTTAATGACCTATTGTTAATTGACCTAATGAGTTGCAATTTGGTCCTCCAGCTGTTCCTTTTTTGTACCTTTAACTTTTCCAGCCTCTTATTGCCCCTGTCCCAACTTTTTTGAGATATGTTGCTGTCATGAAATTTCAAATGAGCCAATATTTGGCATGAAATTTCAAAATGTCTCACTTTCGACATTTGATATGTTGTCTGTGTTCTATTGTGAATACAATATCAGTTTTTGAGATTTGTAAATTACTGCATTCCGTTTTTATTTACAATTTGTACTTTGTCCCAACTTTTTTGGAATCGGGGTTGTACTATTAGTTTTCTAGCCCTAACCCTTACCTCATGCACACTACCAGTAGACAACTTAAGTGTTTTGTACCTTCAGTTACAATGAAGTTATAAAGGTAAGAATTCACAAAATAACAACAGATACTCAGGATTAACAACATATTCATTTTCTTTAAAAATCAAAATTTAAAGCAACATTGTATTAAATCCCAAAGTATAAAAAACGTTAGTGACAACTGAAATTGACATCCGAGCTCTAAAGAAAAATAAATAAATAAATAAATAAATAAAAATTAATTATCCCACTCAGGAGAAAAAAAAAAACTTATATGGAACCACAGACACACCTAAGAGTCAACAATGCTGAAGCACAACTACAGGGCAAATACACTTAAACATAAGGCACAAATATTTTAATACTTTATAACACTTTTATGAAATATATCTTTACCAAAAGTTTAAGTATAAGCTTAATATACAGCGCCCTCCACAATTATTGGCACCCCTGGTTAAGATGTGTTAAAAGCCTTAAAATAAATTCAATTTTTATTACAGAAGCATAATCTCACACTGAAAATTGTAGAAAAATGTCATCCTTAACTCAAGTGAATTTTAAAAAAAAAATCCCTGACTAAGAAATAATTATTTTTCATAAAATCACCTGTTCCACAATTATCGGCACCCATAACAATTCCTAGAAAATAAATGTAATTGAAGCATTTCTGTCATTTCTACTGTAGTTTATAACGTTTATCAGAGTATCTAGGATCCTTTAATTAGTAATTCATCACATCCTGTTTCCCTGGGGTATAAATATGATGTGACACAGAGGTCTATTTCTCTTATCCACTCTTCAACATGAGAAAGACAAGAGAACACACCATTCAAGTAAGGCAGATGTGTGTCGACCTTCATAACTCAGGCAATGGCTACAAGAAAATAGCCACTCGCCTACACCTGCCCATACCTGTATCTACAGTCAGAGGAATCATCAAGAAGTTTAAAACAACTGGAATAGTGGCAAACAAGCCTGGATGAGGATGCAAGTTTATCTTGCCACCACGCACAGTGAGGAGGATGGTAAGAGGAGTAAAAAGTTCTCCAAAGCTCACTGTTAGAGAATTGCATCAAAGAGTAGCATCTTGTGGTCACAAAGTCTCCATAACAACCATCAGGTGCTATCTACATGCCAACAAGCTGTTTGGGAGGCATGCACAGAAAAAGCCTTTTCTCACAAGCATAAACATAAACATCTGGAGTTCACTAAGCGGTACTGGGACTTCAACTGGGACCATGTGCTTTGGTCAGATGAAACCGAGATAGAGCTTTTTGGCAGCAAACACTCTAATACATCACAAAAGATGAGTATGCGGAAAAGCACCTCATTCCCACTGTGAAGTATGGGGGAGGATCGGTGATGCTGTGGGCCTGTTTCTCTTCCAAAGGCCCCGGGAACCCTGTTAGGCTGCATGGCATCATAAACTCTTTGAAATACCATGACATTTTAAATCAAAATCTGGTGGCCTCTGCCTGAAAGCTGAAGATGGGTCGTCACTGGGTCTTTCAGCATGATAATGACTAAATGTGGCCAAATCTACACAAAAATGGTTCACCAGACACAAAATCAAGCTCCTTCCATGGCCATCTCAGTCCCCAGACCTCAACCCAATTGAAATCCTGTGGGGTGAGCTGAAGAGGAGAGTGCATAGGAGAGGACCCAGGACTCTGGACGATTTAGAGAGATTGTGCAAAGAGGAATGGTTGAATATCCCTCTCTCTGTATTCTCCCATCTTGTGAAATGTTATAGGAGAATATTAAGTGCTGTCTTGTTGGCAAAAGGGAGTTGTACAAAGTATTAACATCAGGGGTGCCAATAATTGTGGCACACATGATTTTATGTAAAAGAATTATTTCTTAATGTGGGATTTTTTTTCCCACTGAATAAATGCACTTGAATTAAAGGTTGGATTTTTCTCTCTTTTTTTTTGCATTGTTGTCCTGTATTATTTTTAAAAAAATTTAATTTATTATGGCACGGTGGTGTAGTGGTTAGCGCTGTCGCCTCACAGCAAGAAGGTCCGGGTTCGAGCCCCGTGGCCGGCGAGGGCCTTTCTGTGTGGAGTTTGCATGTTCTCCCCGTGTCCGCGTGGGTTTCCTCCGGGTGCTCCGGTTTCCCCCACAGTCCAAAGGCATGCAGGTTAGGTTAACTGGTGACTCTAAATTGACCGTAGGTGTGAATGTGAGTGTGAATGGTTGTCTGTGTCTATGTGTCAGCCCTGTGATGACCTGGCGACTTGTCCAGGGTGTACCCCGCCTTTCGCCCGTAGTCAGCTGGGATAGGCTCCAGCTTGCCTGCGACCCTGTAGGACAGGATAAAGTGGCTAGAGATAATGAGATGAGAGAAGCCTAAGAACATATCTTAATGAGGGGTGCCAATAATTGTGGAAGGCGCTGTACTTATACTTTTCTGTATACTTTTCAGTATAAGCCAAGTATACTTATGTATAAGTTTAATAATATATATCTGATAAGTAAATAAAAAGTACACTGAAAGCATACACTCTTATTTTTAGTTTAAAAGAAGTATGGACCCTTTTCACGTGACGTCACGACAAACGCGGCCGCCATTTTGGACATGTACTACCAGTAGTTTACCACAGCCAACATTGAGGAACGGCAGCAAAGAAAGTGTTTATTTTCAGCAAGACTTCCATCATGCCACTATATTGTTGTGCACCTGGATGTAGTAACCATCAACCAACAAGGCAAGGGTTATCATTTTATCGGATCCCGGTAGATGCTGACCGACGGAGAAGATGGATAGCGGCATACCGACGCTTGTGTAGTGACCACTTTGTTGGAGGTAAGACGAATAAAATTAGCCAGAAAAGGCATTACATTGCTGTTAACATTCCATTCTAGTTTACTGTAATTATGATCTGGCAGCTATTTACACCGGATCCAGTGTAAATAGCTGCCGGAGCCAACGTCCGAGGTTCCGGAGTGTGCTAGCTCGCGGCCGGCCGGAGCGTGCGAAGTCCACTACATGTCCAAAATGGCGGTCGCGTTTACGAAGGTCACGTGACTGAAAAGGGTCTATACTAGAAGTACACTTGAATAAACTTCTTTTTTGTAAGGGTGCTTGTCTAGGGAATTGAACTGGCGACATTTTGGGCCCAAAGCTGCTTTTCTAACCATTAGCTTCACCCTGCTTACTTAATGATTATTTACTTAGGATACTTTATATAATGCATTTTTAAAAAAAATGCTAATAAGGCATTGTACAGTGTATTCAGTCCTAGACATGCAAAGAACAATCACATTAAAAATTACAGCAAATCAGCATTTGAAGGTCTGTTATCTGAGGTAGACTGGCAGGAGGTCAAGGGTTCTACAGAGGTGGAAAAGGCATGGTGTGTTTTTAAATCCAAATTCCTCTTTGCATTAGCACCGCTTAAATATGTTCGTGTTAAGCAACATACAGATCCCTGGATGACTGGAGAAATTTTACACTTCATTCATGAAAAGGATCGCTGTTTACATAAATACAAGAAATCGAAGGACCACAGTTGGTATGACAAATATATATATTTTAGAAATCAGGTGCAATATAAGAAAAAACAAGCTAAATCAGATTATCTGAGTAGCAAAGTCGATGACTATAAAAATAAACCAAAGAAACTGTGGCAAATTTTTAAAAGTCTCGGAATGTCATCGCAATGTAAAACCTGTGCTGGGAATATTGGTCTAAATATTGATGGAGAGACTTGTTTTGACAAACTCAAAGTATCCGAGCATTTTAACAATTTTTTTACGACCACTGCCTCTACACTTGTTGACAAGCTTCCTCCTTCTGTTGGTAAATATGGTTGGTGCCATATTAAGAATTATTATAGATCACTTAATGCTCCTGTTAACGGTTTCAAACTTTCAGTGGTCTCTGAGGACATGGTACATAAGATCTTGTCTGATCTAAATTCGAGCAAGGCTACCAGTTTAGACCAACTGTCACCCAGATTTGTAAAAGATGGTGCCAAGCTCATTGCGTCTCCATTAATGCATATTCTGAATCTTTCTATAACATCTGGTAAATTTCCAGATGAGTTAAAACAGGCAAGGGTGACGCCTATACATAAGAAAATAGCAAATTGGATGTAGGTAACCACTGACCGGTCTCAATTCTGAGCACAATATCAAAATTATTTGAGAGGGTCATCAATTAGATGATTACCTCAGAGCTCATAAGCTCTTATATAAATATCAGTCTGATTTCAGATCCGCTTATTCTACCGATACCTGTTTGGCCAATCTGACTGATTATATTAAACAGGAACAAGATAAAGGCCATTACATAGGCATGGTCCTTTTAGATTTTCAAAAAGCTTTTGATACGGTAGATCATAGGGCCCTCTTACAGAAACTCGGAGCCCTAGGATGTCATACATCAACTATAGACTGGTTCCGAAAACAATCAGGGCAAAAACAATCGGTTGAGATTAGTGGTACGAGCTCAAATTCCGCAACCATAACATGTGGTGTACCACAGGGGTCTATTTTAGGCCCCCTACTATACCTTGTATATATGAATGACATTCCATCGTCTGTCCGCTGTAAGATTCTCTTATATGCGGACAACAATGCCTTTATAGTGTCGGGCCATAGTCCTGAGGGTATAGAGAGATCTCTCTCCTCAGAGCTTGAATTGATCAGAAAATGGCTGATCAATAATAAGATGTCATTACACCTGGGAAAGACGGAGTCTATACTTTTCGGATCTAAATTTAAATTTCGTAAATGTAATACCATTCAGATGCAATGTGCTGGAAATACATTGAATAGTCAAACAGAGGTGAAATACCTTGGTGCCAAACTTGATCAATCATTATCTGGACAAGGCATGGCTGAAAATGTCATCAATAGGTCAGTAAGCCAAACTGAAATTCCTATATAGACAAGCAAGGAATGTTGATTTGAAAACCAAGAAATTGCTTGTATCAGCACTGATCCAACGTCATTTTGACTATGCCAGCACATCTTGGTACACTGGCCTAACCAAGAAATATAAAACTCGGTTACAGTGTACTCAGAATAAAATTATTCGATATCTTTTAAATGTACCGGCCAGAACACATATTGGCGCTCACGAATTTGGACTAGTTGGTATGTTACTGGTTGAGTTACGTGTTAATCAGTTAAAATATAATTTAGTTTACAATATTGTTAATGGTAATGCTCCAAATTATCTTTCCCATTTTTTCGAACCAACACGTAACCGCCACTCTATCCGTACAAGATCTAGTGCCATGTCTTTCCAAGTACCAGTTGTTAAGTCTCATGGTAAATCTTCATTTAGTTATTCTAGTATTTTGTTATGGAGTGAATTACCTAGTCACATTCAAGGTGCTACCAGCAAGTCTCAGTTTAAACGTCTAGTCAAACAATTTTTATTCCAAAATCTTAGCAATCAGGAATCTAGTGTTTTTATTTTTTATTGATGAATTTTTTTTATTGTATACCACCGTTTTTGTTTTTTTGTGATATTGTTGTATTTATTTTTTATACTTATATAACCTGTTAATTGTTTATTAGTCTATTTTTCTATTGTTAAGTTTACATTATGTTGTTCTTTGATATTGTCAGGGTTTTTTTTAGGGACCACAATGGAAATAAGTGTTTACACTTTCTTGTGTCATCCCAATATTTTAATGTTTTTTGTACTTGTTAGGATGCAGTGCTGCTGCACAGCAACCTATGGGCTCCCCTAGGGGAGCCCATAGGTTGCAGTGCAAAGCACTGCAACTATTGTTCTTCTACGTGTTTCTTCTTCTTCTTCTTCTTCCGTATTCTTCTTCTTCTTCCTCCTACGCAAATTTTGATTTCGAATAACTCAATAACCATACGTCGCACACAGACAAACAATATATCAAAACATGCAGCTCGATCGGACTCGCTATGCTATTACTTTTCTCTACAGAATACGATTTTTTCGCGACGTAGTCGCGAAAAAATCGCCCAAAAAACCCCATTCATTTCTATGGAATTAATTGAAAAAAAAAGCACTTTTTCAAACATCCGCTGCTCTGGCATGCTTTCACCTAGAGACGTGATTCAAACTCTAAAACGTAGGAAAACTTCTCCTCTGTGGATCTGGCATTCAACTTTTCTGCTAGGTTCTACACTTTCGGATCAGTCCCGGCTCAAACGCCATGTGGGTTCCGGGAGAAAATCCGGCTTTTGAATGGGTGTCTATTGTGTTACCCACCAGTGAAGCTCGTTAACTTAGAGTGTAGACAGCTTGAAAAAAAAGCTCAAACTTTCTCGCTGTGTTTTCAGCCACAAATTTCACTCTACAGACATGATTTTCTCAAAAGTAGTAGTAAAACTTGTCCTGATTCACACAATGTGTCTACCTAAACGATAGGATTTACAGTTTTTGAATGACAAGCGTCAAACTGAGGACAGGGCAGCTGACAGGCCTCATTGACACCCATTATAAACGTGAGAGAAAAGTCACTCATTTTTAACTCGCTCTAGTGTCCTCATTTTTGACACTACAGACAAAAATTTACATCAGTTTATTCAGGAGACCCTTCTAGCGCTCACTGTGAAAGAATTTTGTGAATAGCTGCTTTCGTTGTCGAGTTATTTGTCATTGTTCGAGGCCTTCTCCTTCGTAAAAAAACAGCAGAAAACTCAAGACCTTGTGTGTCTTAGCTCATTGACACCCATTATAAACGTGAGAGAAAAGTCACTCATTTTTAACTCGCTCTAGTGTCCTCATTTTTAACACTACAGACAAAAAATTACATCAGTTTATTCAGGAGACCCTTCTAGCGCTCACTGTGAAAGAATTTTGTGAATTTCTTTTTTTTGTGAAAAAAAACCAGCCTCGGTCGGCATGACACTTCACCTTAGCCACCCACTTTATTAGGAACACTTCTGTTCGTACATACAAACTACAAACACTCTTCTTAGAGTTTAGAGTTTATTTTATTTTTAAAAGGGACAGTGCACAAATTAAACATTATCCTTGTGGTAAGGACAGATGTCTGTCCCAGGTTATAGCAGTACATGCTAATTTCCGCCTGTAGTCACTTTGTTTATACTCTTGAATAGCTCTTCTTCATGACGGCTGCTGTCTCAAGCACACACATAATCATTGCATTGAAACATCATTGCAGGTCACACATTCACGGCCAGCAAACATGCGTGACCGAATTGCTTCGCGCACTGCATCCTCTCACAATTTCCCCCGGGGAATTGTCCGGTCTAGTATTTTATATATTATGTACAAGATCATGGCGGCACGGTGGTGTAGTGGTTAGCGCTGTCACCTCACAGCAAGAAGGTCCTGGGTTCGAGCCCTGGGGCCGGCGAGGGCCTTTCTGTGTGGAGTTTGCATGTTCTCCCCGTGTCCGCGTGGGTTTCCTCTGGGTGCTCCGGTTTCCCCCACAGTCCAAAGACATGCAGGTTAGGTTAACTGGTGACTCTAAATTGACCGTAGGTGTGAATGGTTGTCTGTGTCTATGTGTCAGCCCTGTGATGACCTGGCGACTTGTCCAGGGTGTACCCCGCCTTTCGCCCGTAGTCAGTTGGGATAGGCTCCAGCTTGCCTGCGACCCTGTAGAAGGATAAAGCGGCTACAGATAATGAGATGAGAGATGTACAAGATCATGTTTACATTGAATAAATCAACAACAACAAGATTATTATTATTATTATTATTATTATTGTTGTTTGTTTTGTCAGAATAGTGGTCTCTTACATGATACACTGTTTACTGACATACAACAGTTTTCTGTAACATTTACTTTTGTGCTGGAAAACTAATGTTTGGAATCTAAAATGTTTTTGGGACCGATTCAATAATGTAGATAGATAAATAGATAGATTTTTTAAATTAAAAAATAGGGTAAATAGCTAAGACTTTTGCACAGCACTCACTGTACATCTTGAATAAGCAGCACTGCACACGGATCCTCTGTATCATGCTGCCTCACACACAGCAGGCAGATCAACACTTCATCCCTTTCTCAAACGGTTCATATTTGAGAGTCGGTTCACAGAGTTCGGCTCAAAGAGCCGATTCTCTCGCAAGCGACACATCACTAACATGTACTCTCACTATTGAAGGAAGTTAAAACAAGTTGAAACAAATACTTGAAATGTGCACGGGGGGTAAATGATAAAGTGATAATTTGGTTTAGCTCGTTAACTGTAACTCTAAACTCACAAAGCAGCCACTGAACCGTTTGTTGTTGGTGCTCATGTGTCGACTCACTGACTCGCGCGTGCGTTAGTGTAAATCGTCATTGCTGTAGATTTTGAGGGTTTATTCTTACAAACACACACATACAAAATGTTGTATATGCATGTATGTATTTCAATATACGCCTGAAAATAGTCTTTTGTGTGCAAATGTAGATAAGTTCTCACATATAGATACAACAGCTGCACAAAAATGTCGATTTTATTAAGTAGGCTAGTTATGAGCCATTCCACCAAATCGGTGCCATTTCCGTCCCTAGAAAATTATATGTATAAATGCACATACAAATGTACTTTAAAATACATTTCCTTATTATGCAGAATGTCCTGCACGGTGATCTGATTTCAAATTTAAGATATATAATTGTAAGGATTAATAAAAACTACCTAAATAGCATGTGTTACCTGTCCCCGCACTCTAACTTTATACTTAACTATGAAATATTATGATTAAAATCCTTCAGAAACAGTATTTCTTTTGCACTCTTGTGTGACTCCATATCCTATCCATGGTTTAAATTTTTTTTTTTCATAAGAAATCCACAATATCTTAGTTAAAATACACATTTTAGTCGTGTCCCTGGGTTTTCACTCAGTCCTGTTACCCAAACATATTACCCCATCTGACAAATTTGGAACATTCCATAAATCACATGCTCAACAGGAAGTTACATCAGTTGTGTCTTCTGAAGGCCAAAAGTTAGTTCTCTCATTTACTTTTCTGTATATTTGATGATTTTTTTTAACTTTGACTGATAAGGTCGATGTCAACATACTGTCCTGTTACTTAAATTATTTCTTAGATGATATTTGTTGGGCGGCACGGTGGTGTAGTGGTTAGCGCTGTCACCTCACAGCAAGAAGGTCTGGGTTCGAGCCCAGTGGCCGGCGAGGGCCTTTCTGTGTGGAGTTTGCATGTTCTCCCCGTGTCCGCGTGGGTTTCCTCCAGGTGCTCTGGTTTCCCCCACAGTCCAAAGACATGCAGGTTAGGTTAACTGGTGACTCTAAATTGACCGTAGGTGAGAATGTGAGTGTGAATGGTTGTCTGTGTCTATGTGTCAGCCCTGTGATGACCTGGCGACTTGTCCAGGGTGTACCCTGCCTTTCGCCTGTAGTCAGCTAGGATAGGCTCCAGCTTGCCTGCGACCCTGTAGAACAGGATAAAGCGGCTACAGATAATGAGATGATATTTGTTTATTTTAAAAATACAGATTTTTGGTAAATCACTAGAATGTGCTAAGTGTGGTCATGCTATTAGCGATGACGCCATGTGGCTTAATTCCATGTATTAGCTAATCCTAGGCTAAAAACTCAGTCCTGTTACTTTCAGTCCTGTTACTCATATAAAGAGTATGCAGCCATCTTTGACTTCCAAACCTTGTAAAAAAAAAAAATAATGTAGCCTGAGGTTGACCAATACACATTTTGAATAGTTAAATATGTGTGTTATTATAATCAGTGTTGAAAAGATATAACAAATTAAGTTTAATTTGGGAGTGGTACAACAAGCAAATGGCACCCATTCGGTGGAATGTCCCTTATATTGTTATTGAAACTGTTCAGAACATGCCCTGTCTAAGGATGCCTTCAGGAAAGCTGCCAAATGTAACATGTACTTCAATTTATAATCCACCTCTAGATGGCAGAAATGATCTGCTGTGGTGTCTTCTAGCTGCTCCATGTTCAAACTAAAGGGTACTCGGTAGTGCAGAATATCCAGATGTTTGCTAATGTGGGTCCAAAGCAGTCCTGTATGGAGAACTGAGTACTGGCAAGAAGAAATGTGGAGGTCAGGAACTGAGATACAAGGATGCCCTCAAAAGACACATGAAGAGTGCTGGAGTGGATGACTTCACCTGGGAAAGGCAGGCCCTTGACCGAGGAAAATGGCATTGCACCATCAAGAAGGCAAAGAATGCAGTGGAAGAGAAAAGAAGAAAAGACTACATCCGGGCTCATGACAGATGGCATACCATTGCGACTAATTCAGACTTCATCTGCCCCAGTTGTGAGAGGCCATGCCGATCAAAGGCAGGTCTCATGGCCCACATGCGTTCCTGCATCACCTAACAACTAGTCATCATCAAAATGATGGACGGCTGAAGAGAAGAGAAATGTGGGTCCATATATGTATATTCAGTAGGCATATACAGTTTTATATTGATTACAAAGGGGTTTGATCAAACATGGGCCAATATTTACGTGTATTAAGAGTTTATTAAGAGTTATCTTGGGAACCGACGAAAAAAAAATCCTGGATCCACATATATATCCAGATTTGCATCCAAATCTAGTCAATTGTTCCTTGGTCCATGGCTCACCTTTCCTCAACATTTTATCAAAATCCGTTCACTACTTTTTAAGGTACGTTAGGAACAGACAAACAAAGAAGGAAACAGAGGTGAAAAGATAACTTCCTCCAACAAAGTTGGCAGAGGTAACCAGTCACAGTCAATAGTGGTGTCCACACAGTTTCCATAATCCCTCATTCTGACTCCCTGTCACTCATTCAGCAAAATCACTCCTGTATCTGTGCTAGCAGAATAACTTTAAAGAATTTAGTGAAAATCCCTTCAATGAGAAATTATTCAGTTACAGTGTCTTGCAAAAGTATTCATCCCCCTTGGGGTTGGTCCTGTTTTGTCGCATTATAAGCTGGAATTAAAATGGATTTTTGGAGGGTTAGCACCATTTGATTTACACAACATGCCTACCGCTTTAAAGGTGCACATTGTTGATTTATTGTGACACAAACAATAATTAAGATGAATAAACAGAAATCTGGAGTGTGCATAGGTATTCACCCCCTTTTGTATGAAACCCCTAAATAAGAGCTGGTCCAAACAATTCACTTCATAAGTCACATAATTAGTTGATTAAGGTCCACCTGTGTGCAATCAAAGTGTCACATGATCTGTCACATGATGTCTGTATAAATCAACCTGTTCTTGAAGGACCCTGACTCTGCAACACTACTAAGCAAGCAACATGAAAACCAAGGAGCCTCCAAACAGGTCAGAGACAAAGTTGTGGAGAAGTATAGATCAGGGTTGGGTCATAAAAAATATCCCAAACTTCGAATATCCCAGGGAACACCATTAAATCCATTATAGCAAAATGGAAAGAATATGTCACCACTACAAACCTGACAAGAGAAGGCCGCCCACCAAAACTCACAGACTGGGCAAGGAGGGCATTAATCAGAGATGCAACAAAGACACCAAAGATAACACTGAAGGAGCTGCAAAGATCCACAGTGGAAATGGGAGTCTTTGTCCATAGGACCACTTTAAGCCATACACTCCACAGAGTGGGACTTTATGGAAGAGTGGCCAGAAAAAAATCATTGCTTAAAAAATCACGTTTGGAGTTTGCCCAACAACATGTTTCAGACTCCCCAAACACATGGAAGAAAATTCTCTGGTCAAATGAGACAAAAATTGAACTATTTGGCCATCATGGGAAATGCCATGTGTGGCGCAAACCCAATGCCCGAACACCATTCCTACAATGAAGCATGGTGGTGGCAGCATCATGCTGTGGGGATATTTTTCATCTGCAGGGACAGGAAAGCTGGTCAGGACTGAAAGAAAGATGGATGGCACTAAATACAGAGCAATTCTGGAGGAAAACCTGTTTGAGTCAGCCAGAGGTTTGAGACTGAGACAAAGGTTCACGGTCTAGCAGGACAATGACCCTAAACATACTGACTGCAAAAGCTACACTTGAGTGGTTTAAAGGTAAACATTTAAATGTCTTGGAATGGCCTAATCAAAGCCCAGATCTTAATCTAGTTGAGTATCTGTGGCATAACTTGAAGATTGCTGTATGTCAATGCAACCCATCTAACTTGAAGGAGTTGGAGCAGTTTTGCCTGAGGAATGGGCAAAAATCCCAGTGGCTAGATGTGCTAAGCTAATAGAGGCATACCCCAAGAGACTTGCAGCTGTAATTGTAGCAAAAGGTGGCTCTATAAAGTATTGACTTTGGGGGTGAATACCTATGCACACTCCAGAGTTCTGTTTTTTCATCTTAATTATTGTTTGTGTCACAATTAAAAAAAAAAAATATATATATATATATATATATATATATATATATATATATATATATATATATATATATATATCACACCTTTAAAGTGGTAGGCATGTTGTGTAAATCAAATGGTGCTAACCCTCCAAAAATCCATTTTAATTCCAGCTTGTAATGCAACAAAACAGGACAAACACCAAGGGGGATGAATACTTTTGCAAGGCACTGTACACTTATGCAGTTAAGGAACCATTTAAAGTTTCATTGGGCTTGTTAAAGGTTGTTAAAAGACTTCTACCTGAAACTTGTCCTGATATGGAAACACTCAGTGTTAAGAAGGTTTAACATAGTAGTGTTATATAAAAGCAGGAAAAAATACTAGACTACAGTCACTTACATTGCTTGTAGAACTTGCTTGCTTGCCTGACAAACATCAAATAACATCCACCATGAAATGTAAAATATCCTCCTCAATGTTAGGTTTCATGGCTGATCTACATCCTCATTAGGAATGTACTTTTTAATTTGTAAAATGGAATTAACACACTGTTGAGGAAACACTGAATGATACCCCCCCCCCCCCTTTTTTTTCCTGTATCACTAGAGAGCCACCAACTGCTGGAACCAAATTCCTTGTGTGTGTGTCAACATACTTGGCTAATAAACATGATTCTGATTCTGATATTTCCATCCTTTAACTGAACTCATCTTGACCTCACTTGGGTATCTTTATGCTACACTGGTAATTTGTTGGTTATTATAGAATTGCTTTAATTGTGCACATTATAATTAAAGAAGCATGGCAGTAATGAGATGTGTTACTTTTTTCTTGATGCATAGTATCCATCCATTATCTCTACCATTTATCCATCAGGGTCACAGGGGAAGGTGGAGCCAATCCAAGCTGACTTCAGGTGAGAGGTGGGGTACACTCTGTGATACCAGGTCATCACAGGGCTAACACAGAGACGAACAATCCTTCACACTCACATTTACACCTATGGGCAATTTAGAGTCGCTAGTTGACCTAATCTTAATCCACACAGGCATGAGAACATGCAAACTCCACACAGAAAGGCCCCAGTTGGCCACCAGATTCAAAACCAGAACCTTTTTCTGTGAACTGTGAGGCAACAGTGCTAAGCACTGCACCACTGTTCCACTTTATATATATATATATATATATATATATATATATATATATATATATATATATATATATATATATATATATGTTTTACAAATATTTAAAAGGCTCCTGTTTTCATAAAAATTCATATTGGAAGGTACATTTTGAGATTTTTTTTGTTTTACAAAATAACTCAGAGACTAATTTAAATAAAAGTTTGGTCATGCATATCAAGATACAATATTTAAAGTTCAGTGTTCCTGCTTGGCTCTGCAATGGAAAGGCATCCTATCTGGTATTCCTGCCTTATGTCCAGGGTTCCTGGGAGATGCTCTGGATGCACCATTACTTTGACACTCTGAAAGTCTCTCTAAAGAACTTCGGAATTGATCCAACCAACTGGGAAACAGCAGCAAGTATTAGAATCACTTGGTGCAGTCAAGTTCACAAGGACACTTCCTTCTATGAGCAATAGAGGATCAGTGTAGCCCAGAAGAAGCAAGAGTAGAGGAAGATGTGCAAAAGCATGCCAATGACCCAACCCTACTGATTTCCCTTGTCCCATTTGTAACAGTTCTTTCTAGGTCCGAACTGGTCTCACCAGCCACCTTCGGACCCATAGATCAGAACAAGGTCCTCTTTGAGCAAAAAGGACAAACATCACCTTGACAAGGTTGACAGTGTGGTGATTTTATGCGTATGTAACCACACACACACACACACACACACACACACCGTAATGTAATCACACATACATTTGTTTTATTTTGATTGTATTTTGATTCAGAGCTAATCATGTTGATTTTCAGTAAAGAGTAAATGAAGTTGATTCTACTGAAAAAGAAATTATAAATAGATATTGTTGTAGAACTTTGAATCATCTATTAAATCAGAGTAAAGTCTTGTTTAAATGATTATTTTTTACTTAGCTCAGTGTGGCCTTGGAAATATTGGTGGAGCAAGACCTGAATGTATCTTTTTTTTTTTTAAATGACACCAGTGCCATGCTGGAAATATTGGTTGAGACAAACTTGAAATTAGCAGGTTAATATGGCCCAATAGAAAATATTGGCGGGGCGGCACGGTGGTGTAGTGGTTAGCGCTGTTGCCTCACAGCAAGAAGGTCCAGGTTCGAGCCCCGTGGCCGGCGAGGGCCTTTCTGTGCAGAGTTTGCATGTTCTCCCCGTGTCCGTGTGGGTTTCCTCCGGGTGCTCCGGTTTCCCCCACAGTCCAAAGACATGCAGGTTAGGTTAACTGGTGACTCTAAATTGGCCGTAGGTGTGAATGTGAGTGTGAATGGTTGTCTGTGTCTATGTGTCAGCCCTGTGATGACCTGGCGACTTGTCCAGGGTGTACCCCGCCTTTCACCCGTAGTCAGCTGGGATAGGCTCCAGCTTGCCTGCGACCCTGTAGAACAGGATAAAGCGGCTACAGATAATGAGATGAGATGAGAAAATATTGGCGGAAACAAGGTCTTGAATGGTGAGATGTGTGAACCAATCAGAATTCATTATACTTATCGAACTTTATATCAGAACAATATAAAAATGGATGCTTTGCACTTTTGGAGTCAAATCACGCTGCAGACTGACTTGGCTTTTGTTAATTGATTTAATAAATGTCTAAACTTTTCTGCAAACTCTTTGACTTTTGATTTTTCTTGCTTGGGAGAGTTTCCATGACAACAGCATCTACTGAGAGTGAATGAGTGAGTGAATACTTGTCTACACACTTATTAGGAATTATTTTAAATATATATATATATATATATATATATATATATATATATATATATATATATATATCATCATCATCATCATATGATCTAAAATAAATAAATAAAATGATCTGAATGACCTCCTCACAAAAACATTTGCACATTTTTGAGACTAGCGTTTACTCAGTGGTTCCTCCACAGTGTCTGCATCGTTAGGTTCGCTTGGTTTAAACTCTTCAGTGATGCTATTAATTAACCTGTCAGCTCTTTCCGCCAATTTGTAGTTTTAACCCCTGCAGTGAAGTCATATCAGAGTTAGGATTACTTCATGCTGGGGCCTCTCCTTGATTAATCTGTGACTCTCTGAGAGTGAGATATCAGTAACTCATTTTCATCTATGAAGAGTAGAGCCAAAATTACAGTTAGTTGTTCGTGATTCCTCCTCAATACAGAATATAGGCTGTCCAAAGTAAAGTACGCTGTAAATATAAGACCTAAATAAAGTCATATTCACATTGCTCTTGTGCATCCAAAACTGAAGCAGCTGTATATTGCATTTTGAAAATCCCTATCTGCTGATAAAGATGTTTTTATTTTTTTAAAAGAATTTCCTTCTGTAAGAATCTCTTGTTTCCCAGGTTGAGTAAACTTCCTGGTGTCAGATAATTTATCCACCTCCAGATGACTCAAGAGATCGCCTGTTTTAAATCAAAGCATAAAATCAGATATTGCGCAAGTTCAGACTACATCATAACTGTATAAGCTGTTTGTTCTTTTTGTTCTCTTTACAACAGTAGTTTGAAATTTCATTATCTTATCTGTTCTTCATCACTCTGTTTATATAAATTGCTTTGAAAGTGGTGATGATATTTATTCTGGCATTCAGATAAAGGTATACACGTAAAAGTGTAAAAGAGATGAGGGAAACATTCACAAAAGGTGGGAACGGAGTTGAGGTGGCAGTTACAGTGCAAGTTTCTGCAGGCTGCTTGTTAAGTGATATGGTTCAGCTGAAGGTAATGTTCTCTGGTGTTGTTGGCACAGTCAAGTGTTCGCTCAAATGAACACAGGAGCCAGCAATGAATTAGTTATGCTCTTAATGTCATTTTTGAAATGAAAGTCTTGTTTACTGAAACGAAAGGGGAAAAAAAACCCTCTTCCCCTGCATCACATTTCTCACTCGAAGAAGTCAAGTTTTTTATAGTGCTTATTTTCTTCTCATGATTTTAACCCAGTCTGTATCTTGTGAATGAAAAAAAAAACAAAAAACATTTGGGGCCTAGACCTAAAAAATAGCATGTACTTCATTTTTCAGACTACAACATTGTGTTATATTTCAGGTGAACTTTTTTGTACAATGTATTTGGGAAAGCAGACACTATGTGACCACTTGGTTAAGGTACTGTACCAAAAATACCACACCAGCGCTCCTCAGAGACTAATATTTCCACCCTTTAGCACTTCAGATCCTGGTGCGGAGAGTTTTTTTAGTGGGTCTGCCATATCAGTTGCAGGCAATAACATTTGTAATGGTCTAATTACTTACCACAGAGGTTTGTTTTAAATAATGTGTGAACTCTAATGTGGCTTTATAAAAGCACACCAGAGTGCAGGATTACAGGAATAATGTTAGAGGAGAGGTAAAAGTCTACGTGTGAAGCTGAAGTTTTCTTATAAAGATGGCATAAATGCGTCTCGTGAACTGTGTCTCATGCAGGTGGAATGTACTGATTTCACAACCTCTGCCTCGTCCATGGTGAGTGCGGCATATTACTGTATATTATCCATCTTAAGGGAACTCTTAAAGGATCAATATTGGAGAGCCATTTGTCATTTCAGAAATTCTTTTTTACAGAATCATTAATTATTTTGAGTATTTGCATAAATAAGAAATATTTTGTGTTGATGAAAAATTGAAGTCATCAGGACATTTACATCAAACCCCCTGTTGTTCTACTGTCTGGTTCTACATATAATTTTTAAGGAAGAATAAGCCACAGTGAACCTTGTTTTTTTTTTTTGTAGTTTTTTTTTTTTTTCCCCAGAGTGGACCTGTTTAGGAAGCTAAGAACTATCCTACCCTTAACTATCCAAAACCCTCTTAACCCCTTTTTTTCTTTCCCAAGAAGGTACTGGTTTCTGGGTTGCCAGGTTTGAACAAACTCACACCTTCTTTCAGTAATTTTCTTATCCTGGTCTGGGTCACAGTGACTGGAGTTGATCCCTGGATCATTGGTCCAGAGGCAGGAACACACCCTGGATGGGACACCAGTCTATCACTGGGTTGTCAGGCATGAACAATTAATTAACCTGCTTGTTGCAAATTTGTTGTGATTTTTCTCTTTCATATACCTGTACACTATAAAAAAATGACATTATACACTGTATGGCCAGGCGGCACGGTGGTGTAGTGGTTAGCGCTGTCACCTCACAGCAAGAAGGTTCTGGGTTCGAGCCCCGTGGCCGACAAGGGCCTTTCTGTGCGGAGTTTGCATGTTCTCCCCGTGTCCGCGTGGGTTTCCTCTGGGTGCTCCGGTTTCCCCCACAGTCCAAAGACATGCAGGTTAGGTTAACTGGTGACTCTAAATTGACCGTAGGTGTGAATGTGAGTGTGAATGGTTGTCTGTGTCTATGTGTTAGCCCTGTGATGACCTGGCGACTTGTCCAGGGTGTACCCCGCCTTTCGCCCATAGTCAGCTGGGATAGGCTCCAGCTTGCCTGCGACCCTGTAGAACAGGATAAAGTGACTAGAGATAATGAGATGAGATAAGACACTGTATGGCCAAAATCATACACTACCTGATCATCACATTCATATGTGGGTCTTCCCTAAACTGTTGCCACAAAGCTGGAAACACACATTTGTCTAGAATGCCTTTGTATACTGTTGCGTTACAATATGCCTTCATTGGAACTAAAGCACCCAGATTTGTTTCATCATGACAATGTCCCTGTGCACAAACTGACGTCCTTGAAGACATGGTTTGTTAAGTTTGTATTGGAAGAACTTGAATGGTCTGCACAGAGCCCTGGCCTCAACCCCACTGAACACCTTTGGGATGAACTAGAACACCACCTGGACACCAGGTCTCCTCACCCTACATCAGTGCCCAACCTCATAAATACTCTTGTGGCTGAATGAGCACAAACCCCCACAACCCCCACAGGTTGCTCCAAGATCTAATGGGAAACCTTTCCAGAAGAGTGGAGGCTGTTATAACAGCAAAGTGGGGACCAACTCCATGTTAATGCCCATTAGTTTTGGCCACAGATGGGTCTGATGGTCAGGTGTCCACATAGATGTGGCCATATAGTGTAAAATATCAGGCTTTCTCTCACATCCCAATTCTGATATTAGTTGCTGGAAATCTCAATATGGTTGTAATTACACTTCACCTCCAGCTACATCAGAATGTGTCTGCATATGGTTCAGGTGAACAGTAGGCATGTCTTTGACCGTGATTAATGGCTTGGGTCTTTGCAACATATCTGGCTTGGAATCGTCTTGTCCATTCCCCATCCAGTGCTGTGCTAAACATACACCTGCAAGCCATTTGATAAAAAGAAGATGCATTTGCTCCATCTCTGAGCTGGCACTTCTATCGATGGTGCTAATGGAGCAGGGATGTCTTGCGGCTGCTGGTGTTTTGCACCTGTGTTGAACAACCTCTCTGTAGACTTGTGTCTTTCTCCTGCTGGTGTTCAGATGGTTTGGATCCTGTACTGTACAGTATACAATTGCTCAGCTTATTGGATTGGCGCCACCATATGTCTTCACCTTGGCAGTATTTAAAATGTAACACATGACTCCCAGGGCTCTGTAACACTTATCAAATCATAGCCATGTTATTGTTACCTCAGTGCTCTATGTCCCACTGGAGTATGAAAGTTCATGAGTGAAAGCAGCTGTAGTCTAAATAATGGCTCCCAGTGACTAGACATCTACCTCAGGCAGTAAAATGCAGTGTCTGTAGCCATGTATAAGTGTACGCTAAAATATGCTGTGTGTGCATCAGTGCCATGGATAATCCCACTTGACTATGAGGTGTAGAGTTACCAATTTGAAGAAGCTTGTTCCTGGCTGATTAATGGCGAAAGCAATGAGTGAACAGCCACAACAAAACATGTCTTAATCTGCCATCTGGGTGATAGTGAGCAGGCTTCATGCTTCAGCTCTTAGTAAAATAGAGAGCTCTTTGTTCCTTGTAAAGGCAATGATATGGGACAGCAAGTTCTTTAAAATCCTCATAGAAGACAAGCAATCCTCAGCACAAAGAGTTGTAATTTTCCTGCTGAATGCATTTTCATTCACAGGCAAAATTGGTCAAAATGAGATAAAATGTACAAACGTCTAATGAAATTATAAATCGTAAAAAGAACTCATGTAAGGCCAAATGCTTTGAAGTGTAGCTCCAAGGAAAATTTGAAGTATTGTGGTTCCAACTAGATTTTGGAGATATTAGCCTTTTTAGATTCAGAAACATGAGGAGCATATGGTCCTAACTCATTCCAAGTGTTTGGAGAGTTATAGGCCCTGTCCACACGGCAACGGATTCAGGTGACTCCGATACAATTGCTTATCGTTTAGGCCTGGCGTCCACACGGCACCGGCGTTTTGGGTACCCAAAACGCAATCTTTTTGAGAACGGGTTCCAGAGTGGAAAGATCTGGCAACGTTGCCGTTGTGAAGTCGTCTGGATGAGTAAAACGGATTTGTTTACGATGACGTCACAACCACATGACTGTGAGTGCTTCACGCCGGGTAGAAGTGTAACGAATATCACCAGGAAAAAGCCTTACAGAGCACTAGTGAGAGTGAAACACGAGCTTAGATATTATTATTATTATTATTATTATTATTATGTTCAGTGTTAGTTCACAGTAGTAATGCAAGAAGCAGAATAGTGACAGTAATAGTGAAGCAAAAACATGCAATTGTACAAACACTGCAGCTCTACAGCAAAATATTCATTTATGAAATGGTCTGAGTCTTAACACCAGTAGTGCCAATGATCTTCTCATTGCGATGCGAGTTGTCAACAAATCCTATAACTTGGTTCATGAAACGCGCTTACAAAATATTTTCACTGTGAATATTTATTGTGTAATGGTGCAAAGTGAGAGAGAGAGAGAGAGAGAGAGAGAGTCAATCCAGCCAGCAAAAATAGAGAAAAAAAAGAGCAATCTCACCTCTTCAGATGTGGGTTTTTAAGTCCTACAATACATTCCTCAAAAAGGGCGTAGAGGAGCAAATTAATCATTATTTAATTAGCATTCAATTTATTCCGGACCATTAAAGACGCCGCCTTCTGCGTAGAATCATAGGTCATCCTCGCCGCCATTTTGGAGAGGTCAAAGCGGAGAATAAAGATTAGCTGCGTTTAACTGTACCAACAGGTTTGCCGTCCAAACGAGATCACATGGGATTACCTTTCACAGGTGAGACTGGAAAAATACTTTTCATTGTATTTGGTCATTATAATGTAATTTTACAAACAGATTTTCCTGACTTTGTGGCTAATATGCATCCTTACTTCTTCTATTGTTCTGGTGTCTCCGAAGGGACCGTCTTACAGCGCCCCTAGAGGTGTGGCATGTGTATTGCATCGTTTTCAGCAAGCGTTGCGTTGCCATATGGACCTGATATTTTACTGATTGTTGCCCATTTGGACGCGATATATTTTTAAATAACATCTCGTTGCCGTTGTCGTGTGGATGTAGCCTTAGAGTGAGAAGGTGGAGTCGCATCGTAAACCTCCTCATAAAACAGGTCAAAATCTTTAAGATAAATTTGTGTTTTCCAGATCTTAGACAGACCCAGCGCACACATTGCTCCTGCAAGAAATCTGTTTTTATTTATTGTTTCTCTCTCTTGAGAGACCGCCTCTTTATGTTTTTGTCTCCTTTTATGAGAATTTAGTCTTGACAGTATTAAGTAACCATCGTACATCCCTGTGTACCCAAGCCATTTTTGGTACATTTAATTTTCTGCTGGCGTGACAAGACAAAGAGATAAATCATGAATAAGCTTTTGCTTTTGCCACATACAGGAAGATGGGATTTAAGCTTATCTAAGCTTGAGTTCATTATTAGTCTTCTCTGAAGACATTCTTTGTAAATAAGACCATTGGAGCCCAGTGGTAGCATATAATAAGATAACATTATTCCCCCAAGGTCAATTTGTTTGCAGCAGGCCTCATTGTTTGAAATGCAGAGATGATCAGTTGTTCGGCATAGTTGCTGATGAAAAGGGATTACAGAATGTCCAGTTCACATTTTTTCCTCAGTTTGTATGTCAAATTATTTTCAGCAAAACCATATGTAGGTATACTAGGAAAAGCATTGGCTTTCTTTAATAAACAAAAAAAGCCTGAATTTATCCAAGTCTTATTTACTTCATATAAACACTAGCTAAATATTTTGATTCCTTGGCAATACTTTTATTACATTTACATAAACAAGTCTGTGCAGTTTTTTCTTGTTGAGACCTGAATTTTACTGTTGAAACTTTGATAATGAAGGTTTATCTCTCAATTAGATGGAATTGGAAGCCTGAAGTTCTGAAGCTCTTGAATCAGCTTTTGAATCAGAATCAGCTCTTTATCACAACCCACAGAATAAGCTAAATGTATAGGTTGTGTTTACATTTCTGTTTTTGCTTGCGAGCACACTACGCATCCACTTTTTACCAGAAGTAAGGTTTATTTCTCATCTCATCTCATTATCTGTAGCCGCTTTATCCTGTTCTACAGGGTCGCAGGCAAGCTGGAGCCTATCCCAGCTGACTACGGGTGAAAGGCGGGGTACACCCTGGACAAGTCGCCAGGTCATCACAGGGCTGACACATAGACACAGACAACCATTCACACTCACATTCACACCTACGGTCAATTTAGAGTCACCAGTTAACCTAACCTGCATGTCTTTGGACTGTGGGGGAAACCGGAGCACCCGGAGGAAACCCACGCGGACACAGGGAGAACATGCAAACTCTGCACAGAAAGGCCCTCGCCGGCCACGGGGCTCGAACCCGGACCTTCTTGCTGTGAGGCGACAGCGCTAACCACTACACCACCGTGCCGCCCATAAGGTTTATTTATTTATTTATTTATTGTGCCTTGGTATTGTGGTATTTTTCTTTTATTTATAATCATTGCTAGGGTTTGTTTGATGGTTGCCGGTTGTAATGGAGCTCTGACAGGATCGAGCTTGGTCTATTGGGTGTGGGTCAATTGCAGCACCCGATCACTTTTGAAATGTGTGTTGGGGGGAAAAAACGTTTCCTCCTTCACAGGTTTATGATCTTTACATCAAAAATGTTTTTAAATTAATTCATTTATCTTTCATAATACTTTATCCAGGGCTGGGGTGTGAGGAGATAGTACACCCTGTATGGACATCAGTCCATCAAAGGGCAACATTCGGGGCAGCATGGTGGTGTAAGTGGTTAGCACGGTCCCCTCACAGCAAGAAGGTTCTGGGTTTAAGCCCAGTGGCCAGCGGGGGCCTTTCTGTGTGGAGTTTACATGTTCTCCCCGTGTCAGCGTGGGTTTCCTCCGGGTGCTCCGGTTTCCCCCACAGTCCAAAGACATGCGGTTAGGTTAATATGGGACGGCCTTGGGCTGAGGTGCCCTTGAGCAAGGCACCTAACTCCCAACTGCTCCCCGGGTGCTGTTAGCATGGCTGCCCACTGCTCTGGGTATGTGTGTGTGCTCATTGTTCACGTGTGTGTGCACATGTGTGTGTTCACTGCTTCAGATGGGTTAAATGCAGAGAGGAATTTCACCAGTGTATGATGAATAAAGTTGTTGTTCTTCTTCATTCTCACACACACACACACACACACACACACACACACACACACACACACATATCTAGGGGTGATTTAATGTCACCAGTCCACCTACCAGCATGTTTTTGAGAGGTGAAAGGAAACCCACAAGGACCCAGGGAGAATATGCACAGAAACCCCATACAGGCAATAAGCAGGGCTCAGAAGCTGTGAGGTGGCAGCACTACGCGCTGCTCCACTGGGCCACCCACATGAATTTTTACTTAAACTTAAAGCGATTCATGATAAAACGACTAGTTCATATATGTGTATGTTCATCTTTCCATAAGCAGAACTCTGTGGTACACAGAGTATGCTAAACAATGATTACATTTAATGTTATGTTATGCCAAATCCAAGTAATTACAACATTTACTCTTATATTTATGAGGATAATTAGCATTTTTCACTAAGAAGGAGTGAAAACATGGTGTTGGGTTAAACTGGATTTGTTTTATCGATGTGCACACTTGGTTCTTGGCCAACATCTTAGCAGTCAATTACCTCTAATGAGTCAGTCGTGTGTGGCATTGTCCTTTACAAGTCTGGTGACTGAATCAGCAAAAGCATGATGTCTCCATAAAGATTCCACTTAAAGGCAGGAAACAGGGTTGTGTGAGGTTCAGCAGGCAGGAACACTGGGTTAGCCGGGGTTTAGTTCTCTCCCTTTCACATCCTTTTTCACTGCATAACGATTGTGTTGTTTGGGGAAAACAAGTTTAACAAGCGGTCAGTTCATTTGTCCTGTGCTTTGTTTTAATTTTCTCAACAGACAAACTAGCTCAACAGGACCCACTTTAAAATTCATAACATCTATTTCTCAAAGTTTTGCTTTTCTGTTTGTGGTTTGTTCTGGATATCAGATGTTTCTTCAGTCTCCAACTATTTGGTGCATTACGACATTTATTATTGTTTCTAATATATTTCTCTGTGCACATATCCTAAAACAGAGTTGCAATTCCTCCACTTATAAAGTAACCAGTGGCAAGGAACAGAAATGCTTGATTGGGCTTCAGGTTCGGGGGACACACCATGCCCTTGGCCCCAAAGAGGTCAGTCAGGGCCAGTGAAGGGACACAGAAATTGTTGACTGAGCTTTGCGCTCATGGGGTACCATTAATCTTCTAGTATTTTTTCCAGTGTCAGCTGCTGGAACTATTCATTTGTTCCAGTGTCTGGATGAGGCTGAAGAGGTACAGAGTAGGGCACTTTTTTCAACTAGTGGAGTAGATCAACATCAGGCCCCTACAGACAATTATTTCGATGTGTTCCAGAGCCAGATTGTTCACATATCCTAGGCTTTGTCCCAATTGGACAGGGAATAAGCCTGCACAAAAGTAGTTTATGTTTCCTACAGGCCTATGAGTACATGCTCTGAAATTTAGAGATGTAATTTATAGTGAAAGATTGGCACATGCTCAGAGTCTAAAATCTGTTCTGTCTCTATAGATTTTAGAAAAACAAAGTAACATGCCCTCCTTGGCCTGTTGGAAACAGACACTGCACTTAAGAAGCATTTGTCCCTGTTTGAATGCCATTTAGCCTACTGTAAATGTATGCGTTTCCTGTACTTAGTACCTCTTTGGGAATTGGTTGATGTTTGTTATTATCATCATCTTGACATAAATACATATTACTATACCCACGTGGTGAACTACAGTACTGATGTCACTGTTTTAAACTGAATGGTGATATTTTACTTTTACTGAAATTCTATATTTGTTTTGAGTTTTTGTCCATTTACACAGTGCACAGGGATATGTTTAGTGTTCCATATATTTCTATCTTTATCTGTGTTCGGATCTAAAACCCAAAGCGGCAAAAAAATAATAATAATAATAATTAATTAATTAATTAATTAAAAAAACAACAACAGAGGTAGTGGTGCTTGAAAGTTTGTGAACCCTTTAGAATTTCTATATTTCTGCATAAATATGACCTAAAACATCATCAGATTTTCACACAAGTCCTAAAAGTAGATAAAGAGAACCCAGTTAAACAAATGAGACAAAATATTATATTTGGTCATTTATTTATTGAGGAAAATGATCCAATATTGCATATCTGTGAGTGGTAAAAGTATGTGAACCTCTTGGATTAGCAGTTAATTTGAAGGTGAAATTAGAGTCCGGTGTTTTCAATCAATGGGATGACAATCAGGTGTGAGTGGGCACCCTGTTTTATTTAAAGAACAGAGATCTATCAAAGTCTGATCTTCACAACACATGTTTGTGGAAGTGTATCATGGCACGAACAAAGGAGATTTCTGAGGACCTCAGAAAAAAGCATTGTTGATGCTGGAAAAGGTTACAAAACCACCTCTAAAGCATTTGGATGCCACCAATCCACAGTCAGACAGATTGTGTACAAATGGAGGAAATTCAAGACCATTATTACTCTCCCCAGGAGTGGTCGACCAACAAAGATCACTCCAAGAGCAAGGCTTGTAATAGTCAGCGAGGTCACAGAGGACCCCAGGGTAACTTCTAAGCAACTGAAGGCCTCTCTCACATTGGCTAATGCTAATGTTCATGAGTCCACCATCAGGAGAACACTGAACAACAATGGTGTGCATGGCAGGGTTGCAAGGAGAAAGCCACTGCTCTCCAAAAAGAACATTGCTGCTCGTCTGCAGTTTGCTAAAGATCACGTGGACAAGCCAGAAGAAACATGTCTGTGAAGATTCTCAGTCATCCAGGTCATAGTAAACTGTAGGTGGTAGAAATGTGCGTAAATGTTTCTACGCACTTTGGGATGAGATCCCTTTGACTGATGCGGGAGTATGAGAGGACTTCCAGAAAACTGGCAGACATTTTAGCCAGAGAGGATCGTTCTTTTTTGTCAACCTGGAACGGCCATCACTGAACAGAGGTGGGGGTCTAAGACATCATTTATAAGCCACCCTACTATGCAGCCATCAGAATTCTGATTCTGATTCTATTATGATCCATGAGAGGATAAATACCTGATACTCCCTATTAGTCAGACAGAACTGAGGAAGCCTTTCGGATGAGAGGTGAAACGTTTTCAAGAATCTTCAAACAAGTCCAGTTGCTCTCTTCTACCACCCACAGCTGTACAGTCTTGTTTGACTGTGTTCGAGCGTACTCTAACACACAAAACGCCTTTTCTTTTCCAGTGAATGGCATTTGTATACCTAAAAAGATAAAAATTAAAAAAAAACATTAAACATAAAATTTTGACCACACATGCTGTTAAAATTTGAGGTCAATTGAACGAGAATTGGCAAAGTTATTAGATTGTGAAATGATATCAGATTTTTTGAAACACCCTGTGCTTGCTCGGTCCGTGCAAATGGAAAACATTAAGAGGCTTATTTACAAGTTAGGCTTGTTCAGGTTCATCTCATCTCATTATCTCTAGCCGCTTTATCCTGTTCATTCATTTTTAATTGCTATCCTTTTATTATCAAATCAACCTGATCTCACAATTTTTTTCCATTACATGTAAAGGGAGTTGTGAAAATGTTCAAACGTTATAGAGGCCTCAAAAAAAAAGGAACTTCTGTCCTAATTCTTATGGAAGGTAGTGGAATGCAGTGATGTGAGCATGGGTGTTGCTTTAGGCTTGAAAAGAACCTTTAAAAAAGTTCAGATTATTCTTTAGAAAATGTCAGGTAACATCATTCAACTTGTCTATCACAGCAGCTGATATTCATTTCGACAGTTCTCAGTTTGATTTCGGTTTGCGTTTCTGCATGATTTGTATGCTGTAGATTGTTCATGACATTTTAAACCAGATGACCATACCCTTCTTTGGTACTGTATCAGCTTTATGGGGATTTGCCTATGTCTGTTCTCTCGTATTCTTCAAGATGATTAGGTCCAATGAAGCCACAAAATCATTGTGGTTTTAGTGAACACATCATTAATTTTCTTTTATAACCTGTATAACTGCCTCAGACTGAAATACAATTTTCTTGGTCTTAGTGAAGCAGCTAGAAGGACAGCTGTGCAATAAAGAAGTTAGGATGCTGGAGTGTTCTGGGAAAAAGAGTTTAAAACATATTCTATATTAAATAATGAATTTGCAGATTTTTTTCATGAAGAGATGGAAGGGTTGAAAGGGTGTCTTAAATCCAAAAAGTTCACTGCACTAAAAGGACATAAAAAATGCATGACTACAGCTATGAATAACCAGCACAAACAAGTGCTGACACAAATCCGGGGTCGGAGATCAAAATTAATAGTTGCTCAGGAGTCAAGCAAACAACATTGGGGTTATGTAACATTCATTGTTATGACATAATGAGAAGATAACCCTTATCGACGGGAATATGTTATCGGAATAGATTGTTTAGGGCAGCATTTAAGACAAGCATAACAAATTTGACAGCAATTTCTATGAGATAATTAAGTTTCTTACATTCCACCTGGTGTCGATCAGTGTTGCCAGGTGGTTGAATTTTGATCGAATGCATCAGAATTGAACAATCAATTGCTTTTTAAAAAGCAAAGGGAAAGCATAAGCTAAATTAAGCCTGGTGGGTTTTTTCTTTTTCTTTTTTTTTTTTTTTTGCATGCTGGAAGGGAAGGAATGGCTTGGCATTGTATGTTCTTGGCTGTGTTTCATTGCATCTCCTGTTTTTTTACTGGGAATTGACCAAAACGTCATTAGTCAGAACCTGGCAATGATGCCAGTCAGGTGGAGAAGGGTCACTGGAAGCAGTGTGTGTGGCTGATTTTTTTAGCTGGTGTTGTTTCCTCTTCTCAGGATCATGTTTTGCATGATTGCACCAAGTCATTTTGAAAGTATCAATCTTCATTTTGAGCTTTATTTCACTATCAATGTCTTGTTTAGTGATGTGACCTCTTCCTAATTTTAATATTCAACAGTTATAGCAATTAATCGTTAATGAATGCAAATTCAGATAACCACTAACAGATAGAAAATGCATGAAAGGGTTAAAATGGGGTATAATCAAGAATAATTTCCCTACTACAATTAATCTTTCCTCACATGTACTGTACAAGTTTGTCACATGCAATATAGAGAAATAATGAAACATATTCAATTCACAGCTTTAGTGAACACTACAGTCCAAAGACATGCAGGTTAGGTTAACTGGTGACTCTAAATTGACCGTAGGTGTGAATGTGAGTGTGAATGGTTGTCTGTGTCTATGTGTCAGCCCTGTGATGACCTGGCAACTTGTCCAGGGTGTACCCCACCTTTCGCCCGTAGTCAGCTGGGATAGGCTCCAGCTTGCCTGTGACCCTGCAGAACAGGATAAAGCGGCTAGAGATAATGAGATGAGATTAGATGAGATGAGAGGTCAATATTTCAGCCTGTATGCTAAGAATGAAAAAAATCATTGCCACTGGATTAACAACATTTATGTGAACACAGTGGTAGCACATTTGAAATGTTCTATCACTACATATATTTGCATGTTATGCTTACTAAGCCAGTGAGTGATAACACAGAAATAAGTGCTCCATGTACAGTGTCTTGCAAAAGTATTCATCCCCCTTGGTGTTTGTCCTGTTTTGTTGCATTACAAGCTGGAATGAAAATGGATTTTTGGAGGGTTAGCACTATTTGATTTACACAACATGCCTACAACTTTAAAGATGCAAATTGTTTTTTTTTATTGTGACACAAAAATTAATTAAGATGAAAAAAGAGAAACCTGGAGTGTGCATAGGTATTCACCCCCAAAGTCTATACTTTTGCTGCAATTACAGCTGCAAGTCTCTTGGGGTATTAGCTTAGCACATCGAGCCACTGGGATTTTTGCCCATTCCTCAGGCAAAACTGCTCCAACTCCTTCAAGTTAGATGGGTTGCTTTGACATACAGTAATCTTCAAGTTATGCCACAGATACTCAACTAGATTAAGATCTGGGCTTTGATTAGGCCATTCCAAGACATTTAAATGTTTACCTTTAAACCACTCAAGTGTAGCTTTTGCAGTATGTTTAGGGTCATTGTCCTGCTAGACCGTGAACCTTTGTCTCAGTCTCAAACCTCTGGCCAACTCAAACAGGTTTTCCTCCAGAATTGCCCTGTATTTAGTGCCATCCATCTTTCCTTCAGTCCTGACTAGCTTTCCTGCCCCTGCAGATGAAAAATATCCCCACAGCATGATGCTGCCACCACCATGCTTCACTGTAGGAATGGTGTTCTCAGGGTGTTGGGTTTGTGCCACACATGGCATTTCCCATGATGGCCAAAAAGATAAATTTTAGTCTCATTTGACCAGAGAATCTCCTTCCATGTGTTTGGAGAGTCTGCCACATGCTGTTGGGCAAACTCCAAATGTGTTTTCTTATTTTTTTAATTTAAGCAATGCCTTTCTTTTTCTGGCCACTTTTCCATAAAGCCCTGCTCTGTGGGGTGTACAGCTTAAAGTGGTCCTATGGACAGATACACCCATCTCCGCTCTGGATCTTTGCAGCTCCTTCAGTGTTATCTTTGGTGTCTTTGTTACAGCTCTGATTAATGCCCTCCTTGCCCGGTCTGTGAGTTTTGGTGGGCGGCCTTCTGTTGTCAGATTTGTAGTGGTGACATATTCTTTCTATTTTGCTATAATGGATTTAATGGTGCTCTGTGAGATATTCAAAGTTTGGGATATTTTTTATGACCCAACCCTGATCTATACTTCTCCACAATTTTGTCTCTGACCTGTTTGGAGTGTGCCTTGGTTCTCATGTTGCTTGCTCAGTAGTGTTGCAGAGTCAGGGTCCTTCCAGAACAGGTTGATTTATACAGACATCATGTGACAGATCATGTGACACTTTGCACACAGGTGGATCTTAAGCAACTAATTATGTGATTTATGAAGTGAATTGTTTGGAGCAGTTCTTATTTAGGGGTTTCATATGATAGGGGGTGAATACCCATGCACACTCCAGATTTCTGTTTATTCATCTTAATTATCGCTTGTATGACAATAAAAAAAAAAAACAATTTGCACCTTTAAAGTGGTAGACATGTGCAAATCAAAATGATGCTAACCCCCCAACAATCAATTTTACTTCCAGCTTGTAATGCAACAAAACAGGACCAACACCAAGGGGGATGAATACTTTTGCAAGACACTGTACAACCCCAAATCAGAAAAAGTTGGGATGGTATGGAAAATGCAAATTAAAAAAAGAAAGCAATAATTTTTAAATTTACTTTGACTTGTATTTCATTGCAGACAGAATGAACCCAATATATTTCATGTTTTGTCTGGTCAACTTCATTTCATTTGTTAATATACATCCATTCATGCATTTCAGGCCTGCAACACATTCCAAAAAAAGTTGGGACGGAGTTAATTTAAGTCTAATAAAGAGTTAAAACAATTAAATAATGATGTCAACAGGTGATTGTAATCATGATTTGGTACAAAATCAGTATCCAGGAAAGACATAGTCTTTGAGGAGCAAATATGGGCTGAGGATCTCCAATTTGTAAACAAATGCATGAGGAAAATTATTGAAAATGTTTAAAAACAATATTCCTCAAAGAAAGATAGGAAGGGATTTGGATATTTCACCTTCTCTGTTGCATAATATCATTAAACAATTCAAGGAATATGGAGGAATTTTGATGTGTAAAGGGCAAGGGCACAAGCCTAAGCTGAACATCCGTGATTTCCGATCCCTCAGACAGCACTGCATCAAGAATCATCATTCACTGATAGCTGATATAATCACATGGGCTCGGGATTACTTTGGCAAATCTTTGTCAAGGGCTACAATACAGAGTTACATCCACAAATACCAGTTAAAACTTTACTGTGCAAAAAGGAAGCCTTATGTTAACTGTATCCAGAAGCACCGTCGGCTTCTCTGGGTTTGGAGGCATCTGGAATGGACCATCACACAGTGGAAACATGTATTGTGGTCAGACAAATTCCAGGTCTTTTTTATAAGAAATGAACATATGTGCTCTGCACCACAGATGAAAAGACCATCCAGACTGTTACCTGAAACAAGTCCAAAAGTCAGGGTCTGTCATGGTATGGGGTTGTGTTAGTGCCCTTGAGAAATGTAACTTACACTTCTGTGATGGCAGCTTTAATGCAGAAATCTACATTGAGATTTTGGAGCAGCATATGCTACAAAACCACATTCTACACACATTACAAAAGCATGGCTGCAGACGAAGAGGGTGCCTGTCCCCTCTGTCCCCAAGAAAGAATGTATGGCAAATTTTGAAATGAAAAATATGACAATGACAACCCCATACTGTTACACACCTTAAAGTGCCATTCCACCATTGGATGTATTCTTTGGCATAAAATACAATATATTTTGACAACATATATAAATGGTATCACTAGATAGAGAAATCTTTTAGCTTCAAAATGATATATCAAACATAATTTTTTTGACAACGACAAGTATATTAATTTTGCGACCAAAGTCACCTACCCTTTTAATTTCCGCGTGTGATGTCATCGGCAGGTTCCCCTTCTTGTGTACCACGTGACGTGTGACGTGGCACATATTATCAGCAATGGCGGATAGGACGCGATAAAAATAATACCAATAAATCTAGCTAATACCAATAAATCTAGCTAACTGAAAGATTAACTCAAAATTTTTCGCAATTTTTTTCGCCCCCATATACGAGGAGAAATGACTCTCTCACTTTGGGGGTTTCCTGGTCTAAAAATAGACCGACACGTGGTACACAAGAAGGGGAACCTGCCGATGACATCACGTTTCACTACCGCGCGGAAATTAAAAGGGTAGGTGACTTTGGTCGCAAAATTAATATACTTGTCGTTGTCAAAAAATTATGTTTGATATATCATTTTGAAGCTAAAAGATTTCTCTGTCTAGTCATGTTGTCATAAAATATATTGTATTTTATGCCAAAGAATACATCCAATGGTGGAATGGCACTTTAAGACCTGTTTACAGGAAGAATGGGACAAAATAACATCTGAAACACTTCATCACTTCAGTCCCTAAACATCTTTTACGTGTTGTGAGAAGGAATGACAACATTATAAAAGTGGTAAATGTCCCAGTTTTTTTTTAAGTGTTTCAAGAATTAAAAATGAAATGTGTTTATTTTGGAAAAAAAAAAAAGAAAAGCCATAAAATTCATGAGGTAAGTCATCAAATGATGTACTCTTGTATTGATTTAAGTGCAGTACAGGTCAAATATTATTTACAAATCATCGTTTTCAGTTTTAATTTCAATTTCATCATATTTTCCCAACTTTTTCTAATTTGGGGGTTTAATAACAAAGGGTAAAATGAAAATAGTCATCTCATGTGGAGTGACTTAATCTGGAAACCCAAAGTACTTAAATTGTATCCAATGTTGTTTCATATTTAAAGGACTTGTAATAAATGTCATTGTAATTGTCTTTCTTTTATCCCACAAGCATTGTATCATTGTATCTGCTTTCCATTGTGCTGTGCCTGCTCTGAGCTACATAAGTGTGAAAAAAACATGCTTCTGAGACTTTAGTCCTGATGCACACCTCTAATGCCGCTTTTCCACTACCAACGCGGCTGAGTTGGGCTGAGCCGTGCCGTGCTGAGTTGGGCTGAGTCGAGCTGAGTGGGGCTGTTGGAGCTGCATTTCGACTACAACCGCGCTGAACCGTGCTGGCTGGAAGTGGGTGGACACATTGGGTGGTGTTAGCGAAAGTGGGTGGACGTCACGTGATGTCATTAGGCGGCGCAAACAGTGACATCAGTGATCTTTTAAGCGGTAGTCTCACAACCCGGAGAGTAAACAATAAACATGGAGGACATGGAGTCGTTAGTGTTGCTGGTCTTGGTGCTGTGGCTTGTTGTCACCGACAACGCCAACAGATACTGGCAAGAGCAGATGAGGCGAGGCGCATAAGGCTTCATAATTCTCGTAATTCGTAATTCTCCTTCTTCCGGGTTTACGGTGTTTACAGATCCCAGCGTGCTCGCGGGGTGTGTGTGGGCATGTGAGGACACTCCTCCTCACCAATCAGTGCACAGGGGAGTGTCTGCTCACGCCCCTAGCCCCACTCAGCTCGGTTTGGCTCGCTTCAGCCCTACTCCAAAACCGTACGAGTTTCGGGGGCTGAGCAGGGCTGAAGCGAGCTGAGTCGTGCTGTTCTTAGATAGTCGAAACACGAGCCGTGTCGAGCTGAAGTGAGCTGAAGCAAGCTGAAGTGAGCTGAAAAAGGGTAGTGGAAAAGGGCCATAACTTGCATATTATTATCATGCTGTTTGCTGCATACAGTATTCCCAGATGTGTTTTTTCTTTTTCATTTTTTCTCATGTGGATGTTGGGCATAATGCATACCCAAATAGTGATTTCATTATTTGAATACTGATGAAAATGGTTATCTGTGTATTTCAATACCTGTTTCATTTTAGGTTTATGTGCAGTTGTCGATTTTGATCTTGGCTCTTGGACACACAATTGTCAGTGTATTTCATCCCTCACAATGGCACTCTCTTGGTTCATCTGGGTTTTTTTGTTATGTTAAATATAATGGGGTGTAATGCACTGTTGGCCAAAATGTTTAGCCAATGGTTAGATTCTTTGCCAAAGGTTAAGCATAAGAGTTTTAGTATGATTTATTCAGCCTTTCAATGGAGGTTATGAAAAATCTTTGTGGAATTTTTTCCACAATGGGACTCTTTACAAAGCCTCAAAGGGACAAAGGCTTTATCCATCAAAAATGTCAATATGAAGACCAGGGTGAATTATGTACTGGCTAGAGATAATGAGATGAGATGAGCACATGGTTGAAAAATAGGCAAATAATCACAATTAGCCACTTGGATAAAGAAGACATATTTCACACTATACGAGTGTGATGCACATGCATTGAATTCAAACTATTCAAACTATTGAACAGCTACAATTTAGAGTTGCAAAATAACTGGAATGTTGTCTGTGCTGGGAAGCATCTCGTGCTCAAAATCCCACTAGCACTGTTATTTTTCTTCTGATCCACAAACTGATCTTTGGTGAGATTCCCAGTGGTGAAATGCTATAGTACTTTTCAACTCAACCTGAGAGAGGTGAGCTGGTCATGTCAGTGTGAGGTGATATATGTTGGAGACACATTTCCTTTATTGATTTTCCAAACCCCACTGATGTCTTACATATGAGACGATCAGATGTTTTGCCGCAAGGTATGAAGCACCTTTTGCAGAAAAAAAAAAGTCTATGGAGGAGTTTTGGAAGATTTGTTCCACTCTTAGTAAAGTGACCTTTGTGTTCATTCACTTGCTCTTTAGAGAAGTGCTTTTACCTTTCTGAGGCATGAATGAAATATGTGGGACATATGGTTAGTTAGGTCTTCTATTGTTTTTCGGATCGGATGTTATGTTTGTCTGAATTTAGTACAGTTCCACTGTGAAATTGTACATACCACCTAAGAAGGTAGAAGGCAGTAAATCGTCTATCACATCCTTGTGAATTACCTCTTAAACTCCTAGGATCCCAGGTGCATCCAGAGTCATATTCCTGCCTTGTACCTACATGTATACCTTTCTGATTAGTTCCACTGATGTTATTGAATAATTCATAGTAGCTACTGAATAATATGATAAATAACATGGATAAATGAATAACATGCTGGGAGTTCAAGGCGTTAACTGATTTCACTGCTTATCCCCATATTAGTGTCTCCACAGTACACAAAGTATGACAGTTTAAACATTTGTTCAGAATTTTAATCCAAATTTGCATTTACTACTTACTTTGATGTATCATTTTCACTGAACTCCCAACAATCTTTTATGTGTGTATATTACATAAATATATTCACATCAAACAAGAAATTGGAAAAAAGTGTGATCTCAGTGATTTTGACCATCATGGCATTGCTGGTTCCAGAAGGGCTGGTTTGAGTGTTTCAGAAACTGCTGATCTCTAGGGGTTTTCATATACAACAGTCTCTAAAGTTTACCCCAAATGGTGCAAAAACAAGACTGGAAAATGGCCAGATGACACCCCCCATCTTCAGCCCAGTTTTAGTTAGTCTGTGCCCATTGTAGCCTCAGATTCCTGTTCCTGGCTGACAGGAGTGAGATCAAATGTGGTCTTCTGATGTTTTAGACCATCGACCTCAAGTTTTGACATATTGGGCCCTCTTCTGACCTCTCTCTTCAACAAGCCATTTCCGCCGACAGAACTGCCATTTACTGGATGTTTTTGTTGTTTGTTTTTAGCACTATTCTGTGTAAACTCTGGAGACTTTTGTGTGGGGAAATCTGATTGATTAGATAATGGAGTGACTGAGCAGGGGTACATGTGTTCTGAATAAAGTGGCTAGCAAGTGTACACTTGCATTTGAACTTCAGAGTCTACAGTTTTAAATAATAGCATCTTTAAATGTTATCATCTGGCAGGTTATTAGCCTAAGCCATTTTGTAAGAGAAAAAAAAACCATTGTGCTCAATTTGCAAGCTGGTAAAGGTCATGTCAAAAACCGACCATCCAAATATATCCTATTCGGATGCAACCCCAAGGGAGTAAAATCTGCCAGAGAAAACAATACATGAGACACAATTCCCAAATTAAATTGATCTTTGTTTACTTAGGGACTGGAAAATGGAACGGACTCTGCCTTGTGACAATAAATAGCTCTACTGGTTGCTGTTTGCCCTCTTGATCCATAAGTCATTTTGACAATAACATACACAATGATCCAAGATGAACAGTGTTAGAGAATATGTGTGCTGGTCACATTTTTGGATGTCATTGGATGAAAGAATATGTACATGTGAAAACGTTACAGCCAATCATATATATACAGTATATATATACACACACTAGTATATATATTAATCTACAGTGACCTTCTTAATGCTGCTTTCAAACAAAAAATCATTAATGTTGCCCTGCTGCTTTTCATTACGGTGCTTCCGACCTGACCTCCATCAGGTACCTAGATTTCCTGTTTTGCTGCTATTGATTGAGTTGGATCTGATTAAGTATTTCTGTTTAGACACATACGTAGAATGATGAAGTCCCAGCTTGTAATGCAGAAGCCCCACAAAACTGCATTTAAGCCAGCCTTTATTATCCTTCACACCTCCAAAACAGCACAGAGCTCTTTCAAGAAAATCTCCCTCTTAGGAAAACAAGCCCCTGGTCAGAGCAGCTCGCTAAGTGTGTGAAATCCCTGAACACTAGTGTTTTTAGAAACTCAGTCGCCCAGAGCCAAAGGTCAGGAGCACTCGGCAGGGCTATACATCAAACTGCCCCGCAATGTTTCTGAGGACCATGAAAAGAATATAAACTTCCTCCCAATTTCTAAGTCTGTGATAAAAAGATCCATCTGACAGAACAAATGGATCCTTTAGTTATAGAACACCTAATTGCTCATATGCTTTGTTTTGTTTAATAATATCAGTTTTAAAGAGTGATACAAAACTAGTTTAAAGCATTTTGCAAATAGATAAGTGATGTTTCCATTCATCTTCTTAATGCACAATTTTAAATTATGAGCTAAAAAAACGAGGGATTGGAACGTGTGAATTTCAGGAAAAAAGCCCTCAAATATCACGAAAAAAGTTTTTACACTTGCATGAGGTGGTTTTTCGGACAATACGATAAAGCAGTATTTCACAAATTTGAAATAGAAACACTTTTTTTACATGACATGACGAGTACACTGTAAGAGCTATGACAAGAGGAGAAACTATCATGAGAGCAGAAAACCCAGCTTTACTCGCATAATATCACTCAATGTAAACACAAACCATTTGCTGTCTAATTATTTTACAACCCCAATTCCAAAAAAGTTGAGATGCTGTGTAAACTGTAAATAAAAACAGAATGCGGTAATTTGCAAATCATGGAAACCCTATATTTCATTGAATATAGTACAAAGACAACATATCAAATGTTGAAACTGAGAAATTTTATAGTTTTTTGAAAAATATATGCTCATTTTGAATTTGATGTCAGCAACACATTTCAAAAAAGTTGGGACAGGGGCATGTTTACCGCTGTGTTGCATCACCTCCACTTTTACCAGCACTCTGTCAACGTTTGGGGACTGAGGAGATCAATTGCTGTAGTTTTGAAAAAGAAATGTTGTCCCATTCTTGCCTGATATACAATTTCAGTTGCTCAACAGTTCAGGGTCTCCTTTGTCATATTTTGCGCTTCATAATGTGCCAGATGTTTTAAATAGGGGATAGGTCTGGACTTCAGGCAGGCCAGTTTAACACCTGGACTCTTTTACTATGGAGCCATGCAGTTTTAATATGTGCAGAAAGCGGTTTGGTATTATCTTGCTGAAAGAAGGAAGGCCTTCCCTGAAAAAGATTTTGTCTGAATGGCAGCATATTGCTCTGAAATGTGTATATATCATTCAGCATTAATGATGCCTTCCCAGATGTACAACTTACCCATGTCATGTGCACGAATGCACCCTCATACCATCACAGATGCTGGCTTTTGAACTGTGCACTGATAACAAGCCGGATGGTCCCTCTCCTCTTTAGCCTGGAAGATGTGATGTCCATGATTTCTTAAAGTATTTTTAAAATTTTGATTTGACAGACTGGCGGTACGGTGGTGTAGTGGTTAGCGCTGTCGCCTCACAGCAAGAAGGTCCGGGTTCGAGCCCCGTGGCCGGTGAGGGCCTTTCTGTGCGGAGTTTGCATGTTCTCTCCATGTCCGCGTGGGTTTCCTCCGGGTGCTCTGGTTTCCCCCACAGTCCAAAGACATGCAGGTTAGGTTAACTGGTGACTCTAAATTGACTGTAGGTGTGAGTGTGAATGGTTGTCTGTGTCTATGTGTCAGCCCTGTGATGACCTGGCGACTTGTCCAGGGTGTACCCCGCCTTTTGCCCGTAGTCAGCTGGGATAGGCTCCAGCTTGCCTGCGACCCTGTAGAACAGGATAAAGCGGCTAGAGATAATGAGATGAGATGAGATTTGTCAGACTTCGGGAAAATTTTTCACTTCGTCTCAGTCCACTGTAAGAGCTTAGGCCCAGAGAAGGTGGCAGTGTTTCTGGATATTGTTTATATATGGTTTTAACTTGCATTTGTGGATGCAGTGATGAACTGTTTTTTCACAGACGAGGGTTTTCTGAAATGTTCCTGAGCCCATACAGTGATTTCCACTACAGACACGTGTCTGCTTTTAATGCAGTGTCGCCTGAGGGCCTAAAGATCACATACATCCAATGTCAGTTTTCAGCCTTGTCTCTTGCATACAGAGATCTTGGAATCTTTTAATGATATTATGTACCATAGATGATGTGATCCCCAAATTCTTTGAAATTTTACACTGAGGAATGTTATTCTTAAATTGTTGCACTATTTGGCCACGTAGTTTTTCACAAAGCACTGAACCCCTCCCCATCTTTACTTCTGAGAGACTCCGCCTTCCTGGGATGCTCTTTTTATACCCAATCATGTAACTGACCTGTAGCCAATTAACCATATTAGGGTTTTTTTTTAGCATTACACAACTTTTTTCAGTCTTTTGTTGGCCCTGTCCCAACTTTTCTGAAATGTATTGCTGACATCAAATTCAAAATGAGCATATATTTTCAAAAAATAAAAAATTTCAGTTTCAACATTCAATTTGTTGTCTTTGTACTATGTTCAATGAAATATAGGGTTTCCATGATTTGCAAATCTTCACATTCTGGTTTTTTTGTTTATTTTAAATGTTTTACACATTGTCCCAACTTTTTTGGAATTGGAGTTGTAAATATTGTTTCTATTTTGTGAAAAATTGCAATGAAAACTCTGCTATAGTCATGCTTAAACAATTTTACACTGTTTCCAGATCTAGTCCATTTAAGTTGTATGCTGAATCAGTTCTTAAGCTTTTATAATGATGCAATTTTGTCAGGTTACAGATGGAGTTCACAGTGTAATAAAAGGTTTTAATGTGAGCATGGAAGATGTAGTTATTGGACGCAATGGATATGCCACCAAATATTAAGTGTTATTTCTCATCTCATCTCATTATCTGTGGTCACTTTATCCTCTTCTACAGGGTCGCAGGTGCTGGAGCCTATCCCAGCTGACTCCGGGCGAAAGGCGGGGTACACCCTGGAAAAGTCGCCAGGTCATCACAGGGCTGACACATAGACACAGACAACCATTCACACTCACATTCACACCTACGGTCAATTTAGAGTCACCAGTTAACCTAACCTGCATGTCTTTGGACTGTGGGGGAAACCGGAGCACCCGGAGGAAACCCACGCGGACACGGGGAGAACATGCAAACTCCACACAGAAAGGCCCTCGTCG
The DNA here is from genome assembly GCF_027579695.1 of Neoarius graeffei. Classification (NCBI taxonomy): domain Eukaryota; kingdom Metazoa; phylum Chordata; class Actinopteri; order Siluriformes; family Ariidae; genus Neoarius; species Neoarius graeffei. The sequence continues at coordinate 52,590,026 of NC_083575.1, forward strand.
GCCATGGGGCTCGAACCCGGACCTTCTTGCTGTGAGGTGACAGTGCTAACCACTACACCACCATGCGGCCCCTAAGTGTTATTTATTTTAATTTATTAAAACTGAGTATCTCCGCGGCACAGTGGTGTAGTGGTTAGCGCTGTCGCCTCACAGCAAGAAGGTCCGGGTTCGAGCCCCATGGCTGACGAGGGCCTTTCTGTGTGGAGTTTGCATGTTCTCCCCGTGTCCGCGTGGGTTTCCTCCGGGTGCTCCAGTTTCCCCCACAGTCCAAAGACATGCAGGTTAGGTTAACTAGTGACTCTAAATTGACCATAGGTGTGAATGTGAGTGTGAATGGTTGTCTGTGTCTATGTGTCAGCCCTGTGATGACCTGGCGACTTGTCCAGGGTGTACCTTTCGCCCGTAGTCAGCTGGGATAGGCTCCAGCTTGCCTGCGACCCTGTAGAACAGGATAAAGTGGCTAGAGATAATGAGATGAGATGAGATTTTGAGCAATTAATAAGATTCATGTGACTACCCAGCAAGCAGCAAACCCCTGTCCCATAATGCTTAGTATAGATATACTGCAAGATTGGGCTTTTACTGGATTTAATCGGGCTTTTATTGGATATGTACTCTTGTTCCTCGAAGCATTTGTAAATACTCTTCAACCACATTTCCAACATGGCCTTACAATCATGAGAGAATTTATGAGATCCAGGCCTAGATTTATGACTTTGGGGTTGAGTTTTAAAGGGCATCATTCCTTAACATTTACAAAATTACCCAATTTGCTTTAATGTTGAGCTCAAACTGTGCCAAAATCCCAAGAATCCAGAGATATCTTTTTAAATTCTTGCAAGAATCTGGATCATATCTCGAGCATATCTGGAGATTTTCTTGACAATTCCATGATTGGTAAGTACCCAACATGGATTTCATTATATATGCGTCAGAGTTTGAAATATCTGGGCAAAACCATCTCTGGATTCTGGAGTATTTTGTGCAGTGTTAGTTTTCTTGTAGCACTACTTATTAAAGAGTTATTGCTCTAAAAATTGTTGCTTTGCAATACACCATGGGTAACTTTCAGAAGCTATATGATGAGTAGCTCCCATCCTGTTAAAAAAAAGTATAGTGGTTAATAATATCCACTGAGCTCCTAGGAGCTAAGGAACAAGATAAATATACATTCATCCTGACCACCTGCTGTTCATGGTGAAATGATAACCTTCATTTCTAACATACATACAGCAATCCAAATAAAGTGGCCTTTTTGTCAGGTTGCCATTTCATTTCATACAAATACTCTTTTTCTGTAAACTACAAGATTGGAAGTGTTAACCATTTGAGTATGCAAAGATTTGCTTACAAAAGCTCAATATATTAATAGCCAACTCCACTATTATGGATACTGATAGCTAACAGCAGTCCCTGCATTACCCTGTTGTTATTGTAAACACTCTTGGATGTGCCCCATTTAGAAAGAAGCTCCAACACAGAGCATATGGTCGTCAGATTACAGTAGGTAGCTCCATCATACTCTTTGATGTGAGAATGGGGTCTTTAACTCAGCAAGAAGTGTTTTCCATCAGCATGTTTCTGAAGTCATATATCATATCTGATCTCTGTAGTATCTAGGCTTCATGACAAAGAACCCAAACATGAACAAAGCACTGACTTTCCGACTAACTAGAAACTCAAATAGCTTTGATGCTCTCATTTAGGGGGTCTGAATAGCTTTCTCTTGGCACAGCTCTTTTGTCCAGGGCTTCATTGGCAGCAGGCCCAAAGAACAACCCTGGCACATATTGCGGTGTTGATTTACATGTGTCTGCCAATGTGGACTATGCCAACCTGGCTTCATACATAAACTAGATTGGCAAAGAGCTGCCCTAAATTGCCTAAGTGGCATACTGCTTGGAGAGAGAGTTTTCGACCAGCTCTGCCACAGAGGGATGATACAGTAGGTGCAGACAGAGGCAAGTGTTTCAGAGCAAATAGCAAAATGGGGCATGTCACCATAAAATGAGTCCAGTGTAGCAAAAGTTCATTCTGATGTATAGTGATTTGAAATGAGAGTGTGTTAAAAAAAGACCCACATATCGATTTTATAATTTTGCTGTAAATACGTTCCTTAAGCTATAATGTATCCATCACCAAAATATTATCCTATAAAACAACCTACAAATGACTTTGTAGGCTAAATAAATGCATTAATTTCAATGTACATATCACAAAGTTTACAACTGATTTTCTCCAAACTTAAATTTCTGTTAAGATGATGATGATACTGTCAATATTTTCACTAATTTCTCTAGATTGGCTGCACCAAAGTTAACAAATTACCCCGTATTTTAAAGATAATTAAGTGTACATTTAGAAACTCCAATAAAGCAATTTTTCATTTTTGACCAACTGGGCTCATTTTGTGGTGACACACCCCAAACGGCTAATGAATTTTCCATGAACAACATAAGTGAAGCAATGTCGTAGGATCTCACCAGAATTTCATGAGTGCGGTTGTATTCAGCAGGCACATGGCCTAGGCCATAGAGATGGAGCTCAGTATAGCTGATGGTCCAAAAAGCTCCTTTAAAACTTTCATTGAAGTCATTGTATTGTGCCACAGTGAAATCTTTTGCATTTGGTCCTGTCCTTCACCATACAGTCCTATTTGATGTACCATGGCTTGTTCAGAGGCTGCTGGTGGTGCATGCAAGTTGCCTCACCAGGTCAAGATTGAGTTCTGGCTGCTATTGAATACATAGTTGAACTTTGCACTGGTGAACACTGTCTATAAAAATCTCCCAGAGGAAGCCATAGACAGAAGGAAGACTCCACAGGCTATAATGAGGTTTCTGTTGAAGGGCATATGCGCCAACTGCAGATGGCTTCAGCTGAGCCATGTATGACGTCAGGTCTCGAAAGAGACTTGGATAGCTTTCTTGGTTTCATGGTCTGATATAGCAGTCAGTCAGAGACCGCTTCCTTAAAGGGAACCTCCGGTGGATTTATTCTCAATCTTGTTTTAAGTAAAAGTAGTCACAGATTCCAAAGTTCAAACTTTCATTTTCAGAAACCAAATAGTGTTCGAGAAAAATTTATTTTCTTTAAAATGCCAGATGGGTTTGACGTATGCGATGACGTCAGGTAGTGGTTGCTTGGAGCAACTCAGCTGTTTATATTCTCTGCTTACATTGTAGTTTTGCTAGTTTTACAAGTATTTTACAGAATTTATCAGTTTTTACATAAGTATGTCTCATTATGTAGCATATAAATGCCACAATAATGCTAAAAAGAAAGCACAACCTGGAACTAGACTGCATTTCCGTAGAGAAAATGCCAAGTGTGCTTGCTCAGCTGTGGCAAAGTGTCACCGACAGAAATTGGATCAGACATGAGACCTCGCATTGCAAAATCTTTTTTCACATGATCTACAGGTAGATTGTGCATGGCAAAGTGTGTGTGGTGTGTGTGGCAAAGTGTGTGTAGTGTGTGTGGCTGTGTGCTCTAAGATCTCGGTTTAAACTGGCTCGACACTTTGCACTCTAAAATCTTTTTTTTTTTACATGATTTACAGCGTCCTGAACCAGTGTAGTGTGCTTACAGCTTTTGGATAGATGCACCTGTTCTCTCATTCTTGTCAGTTTTCTGTCATTTTTTCCCCACAGAGAATGAATGGGGCTCACGAATCAAACTGTCCTGCTCGAACACGCTTCAACTCTATGAGTTGAGCCATTTTAAACCGAGATTTTAGAGCACACAGCTACACACACTACACGCACACTTTGTCACACACTGCCACACACACACTTTGCCACACACACTATCTGTAGATCATGTAAAAAAGATTTTTGAGCAAAAGGTCTCATGTCTGATCCAGTTTCTGTCGGTGACACTTTGCCACACACACTACACACACTTTGCCACACACAAACTATCTGTAGATCATGTGAAAAAAGTTTTTGCAGCATGAGGTCTCATGTCTGATCCAGTTTCTGTCGGTGACACTTTGCCACAGCTGAGCAAGCACACTTGGCATTTTCTCTACGGAAATGCAGTCTAGTTCCAGGTTGTGCTTTCTTTTTAGCATCATTGTGGCATTTATATGCTACACAGTGAGGCATACTTATTTACAAACTGATAAATTCGGTAAAATACTTGTAAAACTAGCAAAACTACAATGTAAACAGAGAATATAAACAGCTGAGTTGCTCCAAGCGACCACTACCTGACGTCATCGCCAGGGCCGTAACTACCATTGAGGACACCGAGGTCATGTCCTCGGCATTTTTTTTTCCCACGGTATTTTTTTTTCACTCAGAAATGTGAAATTAATATATGATGAAAATCGTTCTGACTTTGATTGGTGGAAAATTCTAAATTCAGCTTGCATCCCCCTGTTCTCATTTGTTTGTCTAAAAATAAAGTCCACATAATCATTTTTAAATGAAGCTGAAATATCCGACATTGGAAACATTTCATATTAGGCAGCCTCGCGATAGTCAGCTAAGCACCACGGGATATACAAGAGCTGAGAAGTGTTCTCATCAAGGTCCGACTCCGCAGCCAGTCAGTTTGTCAATTAGTCGTGGAATCTGAAAATTGACATAAGATGAAGAAGTCTACTACACTAAAACAAACCAAACTCAGCTCTGGAAAGTCAACAAGTGAGAGAAAAAGAAAGAGGGAAGAAGGGGAGTTAATTTTGCCAGTCCGGAATGCTTATGATCATTAACAGTGCAATTTTAATTAGCATTTCAAGCAACAACAGTGGAAGCCACTTAGCTAGATAGGATTTTCGTTTTCCAGGCGGCACAAACTCTTTTATTCTCTCTCTCGATTTGATTTGGTGCGTTTCAGATCAGAAAAGGTTGGACAGTCATGACCTGTTGTTTTTGAAGTTATTGGGAACTGACGAGACTTGAGCTATTTTGCTAACTTACCAGACTACAGGCTAACGTGAACACAAGACACTATTGTTTTGATCATTGGTTGTATTTTCGAACGGAAATGAAAACGGGTAGCAAACTTATTATGTTCACATTTTATTTACAACATGATGTACCACCTCTGACTGCTTTCTGTCAATCATGAGCAGCCCAGCCGCGTTCACAGCTCCTCCTCCGATCACCAGCTGGAGATGAGCCTCCTCTCAGGAAGTCTTGTCCCGCCCCTCTTATTGACTCCCATCTCCAGTGAGGCTCAGTCTCCGAATGTGGCGTTTTAGTCGGTTTTGTCCAATAACCGTCTAGTATTTTGCTATTGAAAAGGGCATATATTTTTTAAAAAGCAATTGAAGTCCATTCAGGCTCGGCTAGATTGCGTTGTCACTCTCACTCACTCACTCACTCACTCACTCACTCACTCACTCACTCACTCACTCACACTCCATCACTCACTCAAACTCTCACTCACTCACTCACTCACTCACACTCCATCACTCACTAAAACTCTCAGTCACTCACTCTCACTCACTCACTCACTCACTCACTCACTCACTCACGCACACACACAAAATACTTTTGTGATCGTGCAGTTTTGAAATTGTTAAAATAAACATGTTCACCTACATGTTCATCTTGTTGGGCTTGTGATTTTGACTCGTTTCCAAAATGTATGAAAAGTCACCATATTAGGACTTTTTTTTTTGGCAAATAAGATGTATCGCAATGTTTGACCTCGGTATTTGAAAAATCCTGGTTACGGCCCTGGTCATCGCATACGTCACCACCGCAGGAAGCCCATCTGGCATTTTAAAGAAAATTCATTTTTCTCAAACACTATTTGTTCTCTGAAAATGAAAGTTTCATTTTTGAAATCTGCGACTACTTTTACTTAAAATAAGTTTGAGAATAAATCCGCTGGAGGATCCCTTTAAAATGGTAGTGAGCATGTAATGGTTCTCATCTTCAGCAATCCAGCTTAGATAGCAGGCTAACCATGAGCAACACCTCAACACCCATGTGGGGCTAAGAGAGATGCCCACTAATTATGTGCATAAATATGCACATAGTATGGAAGAGTAAAATAGTATTGAATACTGATTACCAAAAGAAAACATGCACATCATTAGAATTGTTTGTTTAAAAAAGCCTAATTTGATTCAATTGTATAGTTTATTTCTGCAATATAAATTCTGTAGGGGTGGCACGGTGGTGTAGTGGTTAGCGCTGTCGCCTCACAGCAAGAAGGTCTGGGTTCGAGCCCCGTGGCCGGCGAGGGCCTTTCTGTACGGAGTTTGCATGTTCTCCCCGTGTCCGCGTGGGTTTCCTCCGGGTGCTCCGGTTTCCCCCACAGTCCAAAGACATGCAGGTTAGGTTAACTGGTGACTCTAAATTGACCGTAGGTGTGAATGTGAGTGTGAATGATTGTCTGTGTCTATGTGTCAGCCCTGTGATGACCTGGCGACTTGTCCAGGGTGTACCCCGCCTTTCACCCGTAGTCAGCTGGGATAGGCTCCAGCTTGCCTGCGACCCTGTAGAACAGGACAAAGCAGCTAGAGATAATGAGATGAGATGAGATGAGATGAGATTTTTGATAGCTATTTTGTCACTGTGATAGCAAGTTATGAGTGTTTGAAATATGCTCTGTAATATATATCAGTCCATATTGTATGTCAGAGCAGTGGCCATAAACGAGATTTGTTGAAACCTGTGCGAGACATCGTAGGACAGAAATAAAACGTATAGCGGAAATCAAAGTGACCATCATCTGCCAACATTGTCAAAAGACACATGCGCCCTCTTTCGAATGCTGACATAATCAAGTGGGAAGTTTTGTTTGTTTTAATAGCAATCAGGAAAGTTTGAAAAAAGTAGGCAGTAATCGTCATTTAAACTCGTTTTTGTACAATAATTCATTTGGAAAACAGTTTTCAAAATGGCGGCACTGACACCTGGCTGACACTTCACATTTCAAAGTCTCGCACAAGTCTCGTGAAGATCACGCGGATAAGCAACACCTGCTGTGGACCAAACGAACTAAATTCAACACAGCTAAAAACCGAATAGGCCGATAAGTATAATATTTAATTGCAATTAGTTGCCAATACACGGTGGTGTAGTGGTTAGCACTGTCACCTCACAGCAAGAAGGTCCTGGGTTCGAGCCCAGCGGCCAATGAGGGCCTTTCTGTGCGGAGTTTGCATATTCTCCCCATGTCTGTGTGGGTTTCCTCCGGGTGTTCCGGTTTCCTCCACAGTCCAAAGACATGCAGGTTAGGTTAACTGGTGGTTCTAAATTGACCGTAGGTGTGAATGTGAGTGTGAATGGTTGTCTGTGTCTCTGTGTCAGCCCTGCGATGACCTGGCAACTTGTCCAGGGTGTACCCCGCCTCTCGCCCATAGTCAGCTGGGATAGGCTCCAGCTTGCCTGCGGCCCTGTAGGACAGGATAAGCGGCTACAGATAATGGATGGATGGATGGATGGATGGATGGATAGTTGCCAATACGAGTCACAATATAAGGTTACTAAAACCGAAAACGTAACTGAATAACACATTAAGAAATAAAGCAAGTTTAAAAATGACTTCAGTTCTCCTTTAAATGACTAGTATAAAAGTGAAACCAAATCAGAAACCACTTTAATTTGTAAAGCTTATTCCTTAAAAAAAAAAAATCACATTATACTCTTAGTGTTTTCTTAAACAGCAGTGAGATTGACAATTGCACCAAAACAATAATCTGAGTTCAGTCTCATGGGCTTTTACTTACACAGAAACGAATATCCCCACAATTTCCCAGGGTCACAGTGAACTGCATACTTCTCACCTTCACAATAACAGACACAGCAGAGGTGTGAGGTGCTCCTTTACTTTGGAGGAAATTGCTGTTTCTACTTTGCAAACCTATCTGTGTTGGACACAAGTTTCAATTTAAAATATAACCCCGATTCCAAAAAAGTTGGGACAAAGTACAAATTGTAAATAAAAACGGAATACAATGATGTGGAAGTTTCAAAATTCCATAATTTTCAAAATGTTAATTTTGAAAAATTACGTTTCAAAATTCCATATTTTATTCAGAATAGAACATAGATGACATATCAAATGTTTAACCCTTTGGTGACTGACCCCTTGAAAATGGTTCCTCCAGGAACGATGACGTTTCAGTTGTCAAGACAACGGAAAAACTAAAATACAAGAGCATTTTGTTTTGTGCACAAGAGCATTGTGACGTATCTTTCTGTTTTTGTATTTTAGTTTTTCCGTTGTCTTGACAACTGAAACGTCATAGTTCCTGGAGGAACCATTTTCAAGGGTCAGTCACCAAAGGGTTAAACTGAGAAAATGTATCATTTAAAGAGAAAAATTAGGTGATTTTAAATTTCATGACAACAATACATCTCAAAAAAGTTGGGACAAGGCCATGTTTACCACTGTGAGACATCCCCTTTTCTCTTTACAACAGTCTGTAAACGTCTGGGGACTGAGGAGACAAACTGCTCAAGTTTAGGGATAGGAATGTTAACCCATTCTTGTCTAATGTAGGATTCTAGTTGCTCAACTGTCTTAGGTCTTTTTTGTCGTATCTTCCGTTTTATGATGCGCCAAATGTTTTCTATGGGTGAAAGATCTGGACTGCAGCCTGGCCAGTTCAGTACCCAGACCCTTCTTCTATGCAGCCATGATGCTGTAATTGATGCAGTATGTGGTTTGGCATTGTCATGTTGGAAAATGCAAGGTCTTCCCTGAAAGAGACGTCGTCTGGATGGGAGCATATGTTGCTCTAGAATCTGGATATACCTTTCAGCATTGATGGTGTCTTTCCAGATGTGTAAGCTGCCCATGCCACACGCAGTAATGCAACCCCATACCATCAGAGATGCAGGCTTCTGAACTGAGCGCTGATAACAACTTGGGTCGTCCTTCTCCTCTTTAGTCCGAATGACACGGCGTCCCTGATTTCCACAAAAAACTTCAAATTTTGATTCGTCTGACCACAGAACAGTTTTCCACTTTACCACAGTCCATTTTAAATGAGCCTTGGCCCAGAGAAGACGTCTGCGCTTCTGGATCATGTTTAGATATGGCTTCTTCTTTGAACTATAGAGTTTTAGCTGGCAATGGCAGATGGCACGGTGAATTGTGTTCACAGATAATGTTCTCTGGAAATATTCCTGAGCCCATTTTGTGATTTCCAATACAGAAGCATGCCTGTATGTGATGCAGTGCCATCTAAGGGCCCGAAGATCACGGGCACCCAGTATGGTTTTCCGGCCTTGACCCTTATGCACAGAGATTCTTCCAGATTCTCTGAATCTTTTGATGATATTGTGCACTGTAGATGATGATATGTTCAAACTCTTTGCAATTTTACACTGTCGAACTCCTTTCTGATATTGCTCCACTATTTGTCGGCGCAGAATTAGGGGGATTGGTGATCCTCTTCCCATCTTTACTTCTGAGAGCCGCTGCCACTCCAAGATGCTCTTTTTATACCCAGTCATGTTAATGACCTATTGCCAATTGACCTAATGAGCTGCAATTTGGTCCTCCAGCTGTTCCTTTTTTGTATCTTTAACTTTTCCAGCCTCTTATTGCCCCTGTCCCAACTTTTCTGAGATGTGTTGCTGTCATAAAATTTCAAATGAGCCAATATTTGGCATGAAATTTCAAAATGTCTCACTTTCGACATTTGATATGTTGTCTATGTTCTATTGTGAATACAATATCAGTTTTTGAGATTTGTAAATTATTGCATTCCGTTTTTATTTGCAATTTGTACTTTGTCCCAACTTTTTTGGAATCGGGGTTGTATTGACGCAGCTATGCTGATCTTATATCAAATGTTGTCTAATAATTAATTATACAGCATTCATTAGAATAGAACAAAATGCCTTTTATTATCACCGCACAAATATACAATGAACTTTAGTTCATCATAGGAGAGCAAAGCCGCTGTGTATGTGTGCGCCACCACTCTTGGGCATTTCAGCCCAAGGCTGTCCCACATTAACTTAACTTCATGCCTTTGAGAAACTGGAGCACCCGGAGGAAACCCATGCAGACATGGGGAGAACATGCAAACTCCACACAGAAAGGCCCCTGTTGGCCGCTGAGCTTGAACCCAGGACCTTCTTGCTGTGAGGCAACAGTGCTAACCACTACACCACTGCTGCCATTATTAAAATATTGTATAGCTTTTCATTGTGACCTCAGAATTCAGAGTGCATTCCTAGAATAAAAATGCACTAGCAATATTTTAAATTGAATAATCTCTTACAGCATTAGCCCTTGCTCCTCATACAATTTTATGCCTTCCCAAATAGGCAAACAACACTGAAATAGTTCAGATTTGTTCCAGATGACAACACATTACAGCCTTTGCAATCTGGGTCTTATGGGATATAGAAAAGCTGGCTTCATGATGAAGAAATACGTAATCTGTAATAAATATAATCACAACATCCCTTATACTTTGGCAATATGTAGTCTGGAAGAGACATAATGATGATGAGGTGAATAGACAGTCTTTCCTGGTCAATAACAGCCAGACACTTCATGTAAAGAGTTAGATCGTACCTAACTGGCTGAGCTCATGCTACCATATGGACATCATCAGGTTTTGAGTTCTCAAATTAAACAGAGAATTCATTGAGAATTTCAAAATTGATTAGACATTTGTATATGTATTCCTGCAATTATCCAATCAGCAACAGCACAACACATAAAACCGTGCAGATACAGGCCAAGAGCTTCAGTTAATGTTCACATCATACATCAGAATGTGGGAAAAAATGGGATCACAGCACGGGCGATTGCTCTAAGACAACGAGGGAGGTTCAGCCTCCTTTAAAAATGACGAACATCGTGTAGGATGAATTGCGCTAGGCTTATGTTATAGCCGACCTTATAACATTGCTATTTCAGATCCAGAATCATAGAAATATATGTGCTCAACCCAACTACAGTGCGAAATCATTCCGTTATAACTTTCCCCAGTTCGCCTAATGTGTGCGTGGGTTTTTCCCCCTCGTGACAGCGCGATGCAGCCCAGCCTCAGTGGACTTCAGTGGCATTTGGGAGCTATGCGCTTTTCAATCTCAAAATGCAAGACGATTATTGGACAAATACTGCGAAAACGCCCGCCCACCGGACTCCCAGCCTCAGTGGACTTCAATGGCATTTGGGAGCTATGCGCTTTTCAATCTCAAAATGCAAGATGATTATTGGACAAATACTGCGAAAATGCCCGCCTACGGACTCCGAGCCTCACATGGGAGGGACATGGCAGTTTCCGCGAGGAGACTGGTGATTGGTGAAAGCGGCCAGATATTTTCTTTGATTGACAGCTCATTTCAACTATAGACAGGCAGCAGTGAATTTCAGTTCAGTCCCATGCGGATTCGCAAGTGCTGTGGTGTATTGTAAGAGATCAGCTTACATTTCGATTTCATTCATTGCATACGGTTTCTACCAGCTTTTTTAGTTTGTATATATTTTCATTGTAAATAAAGTGTAAATATAGTGTTGTCAAGTTTGCTATCTTAGTTCCAGAAATTTCGTTTATTTGAGTGACTGAACTTGAACTTGAGGGGGCTAGTCAGCTAGCAAGAAAGCTGCGCACGGATGCCAAGCATTGCTGATTTAATTTTGGCGAAGCCATTTGCCAGTCTTCCTTTTGAGGAAAAAATTAAAATTAAAGAGCAGGGTAGACCAACGCCTCAAATTGACTTGGTGAAAAAGGTAGGGAATAATACTCGTTCCTTTCAGCTCTCCTGGTACGAGAAAGTGAATTGGCTAACAGCAAGTGACCCACATCAACAACAGTAAATAGGCTACTTTAGTAATATGTCATGGATGGACCAAAATATAGAATCTATTTAAAATGTGTATGTTGAGTATATTATATTGGAATATATATTTTTCTGGATATGAATTAAACACAGCTACAATTTGGAAAACATTTTTAAACAAAAACACAGCCGAGAACATTTCACACTACAGACCTGGATTAAAAGTGAAGGGTTATCAAAATTGTCAATAAAACATTTCTCAGTCAAAATAACTAAAATATAGGGAAAGTGTCAATGAATGAAATGTGTGGCACCCAGCTCTATGTTTGGCTCCCCAAGGTCAGTGCTTGTGCCTATTCCAGAACACTCTGCTGTTACTGCTGAGGTTCCTGACAAAGAGCTGCTTTCAATAATGATCAATTTTTAAACAACATGCCACAATTTTAAAATATAAAATGTTAAAATATACCCCCCCCAACACCACCATCATGGACATATTGGACAGTAGGCTAATGGGCCAAAAGAACCTGTTATTTCACAGTTTGTGACCCTGCCAACAATCAGCCAGGTCAGAGGCAAGAGTATGGGCAAAATTGATGTGTTTTTTCTTTTTTCTTTTAAAATCTGGAAATATCGTAACCGACCAGCCTCCCCTGTTTGAAAGACTACCAGCCGCCACTGGATCACAGTGATATGGTTGTTGGTGCCAGACATTTTCACACAAAACAGTCTCTTGTATTTACACAGAATGGTCCAAAAACACTGGCAGAAATGCCTTGTTGATGACAGAGGTCATATAATCAATCTTTGTGAGGTGGATGTGCTTCAACAGGAGAAGATCCTGGAGCAGGAATATGGGGCTACAAATCCCAAGAGATCAGCAGTTTATGAAATACTCAAACCAGCCTGTCTGACACCAATAACCATGTCATGGTAAAAGTCACTGAGATCACATTTTTCCCCATGATTGACATGAACATTACCTGAAGCTCTTGACCTGTATCTACATGATTTTATGCATTGTGCTGCTACCACATGTTTATCTGATTGGATAATTGCATGAAGAAGCAGATGTCCAGGTCTTCCTAATAAAGAGGTCAGTGAATGTATGTTACCAATGTTTTATTATTAACCTTAAGGTATTGGCTTGCATACTACTTGATCATTCAGTCACCATTCAGACCATTCAGAAATTTTCCAATGCCTGCCTTCAGTGCAGTGTGTGTAGGACCAACCTCTGTTGGATGTGCTCTGTTATCCAAAAATATTGTTGTGTATTTTGATTAATAAATGTACTGTATGTTTGTCAGTCAGGCCCTTTGGTAAGAATCTGTATGCCCTAGTGTCAAAGAGCAGCAGACATGGTATCAGGCATCTTGCAGAGTATTGCCTGTTCTCTACAGTGATGGTCAACATAATTCACTCGTGAACCTGATGGTGTGTTTTTTTTAGGAGACTAAAGAGACTAAAATAGTGGTGTGCTGACTACTCATTAAACTTGATACTGGTTATGGCTGTGGTTCTTACACGGCGTGGGCTTAAAAGTTTGAAAACCTTTCTGATTTAACTGTAACTCCAAAAGTAAGCTGAATATTTCTAAACCATGGCCATGACATACAAATCATTTCATTGAAATCATGCGTTCATTAGGTCATATCTGACATTGTGGTTTGGCTTCAGCTAAAGGTTTGGTTTAAATCTTTTCACAAAACTCCCTCAGAACATTTAAATTGTGCAATAAAAATTCCCACAGAGCCCGCTGATGTTCGATGACATAGAGAAACAATTTAAAGTTTATTTTCATGCCCTTTCAAGTGTGAGCTTTCACAATTGTGTTGTGTGTTAGAGTATGACTACTCACTTTGATTTATTATTTACACAATATAGTAGCTGTTTTTATAAGAATGTACTGCAAGATGTTTTCTGCTTGCTTCAGGGCTGTTTATGAAGTAAGGAAGATCTTGGTTCTTGGGTATGTGGGTTACTTGGTTAGCTTTAGTAAGGCCACTTGGGCATATAAACTGTGACCTGGCATCGGTTTCATCTGTATCTCCTCTGGTGGAAAGTTCACCCAGGTCATTTGGAAGGCCCTGAGAGTATTTGGGTCAGTTACTTGTGTCCACACACTACTTTGAAGCATACTAGCTGTGGCTGGCTTCTGTGTGTAACTATAGTGGTGGTTCATGGATGTTGATAGATTTATTGTCCATGGAAGATTCCAGCTGTCGTTTATACAAAGCTAGAAGTGCCAGGCATGATACTCACATTAGCCTTCAGCTCCAGTAGATCATACTACTATATCATAAACCATGGCAGTGAATTATGGGACATCTGATCAAAATGACACAAGCTATAACCCAAAAAAGTACATTACTTTTTACAAAAGTATTTTTACAAGAAAGAAAGAAAGAAAGAAAGAAAGAAAGAATGAATGAATGAATCAGGGCCCAGATGAATATGCAAAGCCCAGCTTATTACTCAATGACAAAATATTTTCTTTTTGAGTTTAGTTGTTCTGGAGATACTGTTTTGTTATTTGTCAATTATTTTTTTTTAACTCTTATACAGGATTTTAGGACGCTGGTAGCTTAATGGCCAGTTGTTCATGGTTGATTTACATTCATTTACTTCTAAATCCAATTTGGCATGTCAGATATATTGCAAAATGCAAATGTGATAAGATTTTAAAGCTAGATTTTTTGCTTTGCCTCTATCATTTACTGTTTGTGAAGGTTTTTAAGAATACAGTACATGTTATAAAGTAGTCTACGTCAGTCTGATTGTAATCTCTGTCTGTGCTTGTCTGATTCTGCAGTGGGAAACTGTAACACTGCTTTTATCAAGATGCGCTATCACGCATGAACAGCAGCTTGTAAACCAAAAGACGTAAGAAAGAGAACAAGAATTCTGATCATTCATCCACCATTTACTTTAAAGTGAATTAAGCTGTGGGATCGAGGCTGTTGTTTCTTGAAAAATCCTCCATGTGTAACACTTTTGTTGACTCAGTAGCATAGTACAACAGTACATGAAACATTGTGTTCAAGAGACGTTCAGCAGCTTAGGATCATTACATAAGTTTCAAAAACATTTTAGATTTTTTTTCTTTTTTTGCCATTGTATTTACACTTATACTTCTATAAACCCTGACATATTAAACATCTCATTCTCATCTCATTATCTCTAGCCGCTTTATCCTTTTACAGGGTCGCAGGCAAGCTGGAGCCTATCCCAGGTGACTACGGGCGAAAGGCGGGGTACACCCTGGACAAGTCGCCAGGTCATCACAGGGCTGACACATAGACACAGACAACCATTCACACTCACATTCACACCTACGGTCAATTTAGAGTCACCAGTTAGCCTAACCTGCATGTCTTTGGACTGTGGGGGAAACCGGAGCACCCAGAGGAAACCCACGCGGACACGGGGAGAACATGCAAACTCCACACAGAAAGGCCCTCGCCGGCCCCGGGGCTCGAACCCAGGACCTTCTTGCTGTGAGGCGACAGCGCTAACCACTACACCACCGTGCCGCCCCATATTAAACATGCTTTGGTTATTTGAATGGGTAAGCAGTATTTATTTCCAGTACTGCCAAAAGTAACGTAAGCATTTAGACATCCATCCATCCATTATCTGTAGCCGCTTATCCTGTTCTACAGGGTCGCAGGCAAGCTGGAGCCTATCCCGGCTGACCATGGGCGAGAGGCGGGGTACACCCTGGACAAGTCGCCAGGTTATCACAGGGCTGACACATAGACAAACAACCATTCACACCTACGGTCAATTTAGAGCCACCAATTAACCTAACCTGCATGTCTTTAGACTGTGTGTGTGTGTGGGGGGAACGGAGCACCCAGAGGAAACCCATGCAGACAACATGCAAACTCCACACAGAAAGGCCCTCGCTGGCCTCGAACCCAGGACCTTCTTGCTGTGAGGCAACAGCGTTAATCACTACACCACCTGCATTTAGACATTTCATTTTAAATTTAATTCGATTCTCTGGGTGGCATAGGGGTGCAGTGGTTAACACTGTCACCTCATAGCAAGCAGGTACTGGGTTCAAACCTGTCAGACCTTTCTGTGTGGAGTTTGCATGCCCTCCTCATGCCTGCATGGGTTTCTTCCAGGTGCTCCAGTTTCCTCCCACCAGAGCATTTTTTAACATAGTTACTGGGAGACCAGATTTGGTCTCCTAGTCAATGCCAAACCAGCTTCACTGGGAGACCAAATTTTAAACCAAGTTATGTCTTATCATTTGGTTCAATCAGTTGCAATTAATTAACCAAGTACCATGTAAGTATACATTTAACAAGGAAAACGAAGATCTATGTTATAAGATATACACACAAGATCATGTTGGTTAAGAAAAACAAAACTAAAATTTGGTTACTGAGATGGCTGATGTCAGAATCCGATGTCATTACTGTGTAACTTTGAGTGTCTTTGACATAACATTTGTGCTTAGTAAATGCTCTTGATAGCTGTGTAGTCACTGTAGTGTGTTTGTCTGTATGGTGATTGCTGAACCATTTTGCATCACAGAATATGCCGCAGCGGTGCAGCCGCATGGACTCTGGGGCCTGTGATTGTATTGCCCAGACCAGTTGGTCTCCTAGTGGAAAATCCTTAAAAAATGCTCTGCCTCCCACAGTCCTAAAACATGCAGATTAGATCAACTGACTTCTCTAAATTTATCACAAGTGTGAATGGCTGTCTGTCTCACTATGTTACCCCTACAGTAGATTAGAGACTTGCCCAGGGTGTACCCCATTTCTCGCCCAGTGTCAGCTGGGATTGGCTCCAGATGACCCACAATGAATAAGCAGTATAGAAAATCAATGAATATTATCTTTTAATGGGTGGCATGGTGGTGTAGTGGTTAGCACTGCTGCCTCACAGCAAGAAGGTCTGGGTTCGAGCCCAGTGGCCGACAGGGGCCTTTCTGTGTGGAGTTTGCATGTTCTCCCCGTGTCTGTGTGGGTTTCCTCCGGGTGCTCCGGTTTCCCCCACAGTCCAAAGACATGCAGGTTAGGTTAATTGGTGACTCTAAATTGACCGTAGGTATGAATGGTTCTTTGTCTCTATCAGTGCGTTTACATGCACATAGAGAAAATCGAATTTCTGCTGTTGCTCGACTGAAATCGAAGTTCTAAATGCCATGGAAACACCTTAGCTAGGCTGAAATTGAACCGAACTTGATTTCTCGTAATCGAGCTACATGACCTAGATTATGTGATTGTAGCCGAGCTACTTAGTGCATGTAAACCCTATTGAGCTACGTAGTCCAGCTACTTACTTCAGCACTGCCCCTTCCAGAAGTGACGAGTGACGAGACCACAAGCGGGAAACATGACAGCCTCGGTCGGCATGACAAAAGTAGTAGCGAGCAGCAAATCTATGGCGAGCAGCAGAAGAGGTCAGGAGGAACAAACGAAGAAGAGAAAATGGCGAGCAGAAACGTGCACTTCTGGAGCAATGAGGAGACAGGGTTCATGCTCATTCAGCTTAAGGAGTTGAATATATTAAAATTCATGGATGGGAGAAAAACGCGCAATGGAGAACACGGAACTGATAACTTTGTTTACACTCTTGAATAGCTCTTCTTCATGACGACAACCAAAAGTGTACCAACACGATGGGGCGTGTAGCGCCACCTGTGGCTCGGGTGCACAATGTACCTCACACAATAGCTCGATTTCCTTGTGTGCATGTAGGATTGGATTTCTCTGGCACCCCTGCTGGGACCCTTAGCTCGATTACCGACAGCAGCTCGATTTGGATGTGCATGTAAATGTACTGTATGTGTCAGTCCTGTGATGATTTGGCGACTTGTCCTGGGTGTACCCCGCCTCTCGCCCATAGTCAGCTGGGATAGGCTCCAGCTTGCCTGCAACCCTGTGCAGGATAAGCACTTATGGATAAAATTATCTTTTACCTATTTAATTGATATTTAGCATGCATATACTATAACCACTGTATGTGTAAATACTGTGATGATGGAAAGTCAGGACTGTGAAAGGAAAGGAATTTTTACTCTGATCTCTCTGGTTTTACTGTTACAAAGGTTTTTTTTTTTTTTTTAAATAGTTAAATGCACTCGGCCTATAAACAAAATGAACTTCATGTGGGAACACTATGTTGTGTTGTCAGACCTTTAAACACTTCCAGTCATTGCTGGGTTGTTTAGAGTTAGATTCAAAGGTCTTTGTCAATTATATACCCACAGTGTCTGTGATTCAACAGAAAACTGAAAGTCTGTAGCTTCTCACAGCTGTTGGGTATCCTTGAAAACAAATATGGAACTACTCAAAGAGTTGCTTAAATGGATCTGTGTATACAGAATGTACCTTATGCAAATATACACTTGGCTCAGTTGGATTCTGGTCCTCCTGATTAATCAAAAAGATGAAAACTTGACACTGGTTTGGTCAGCCAAATCATTAAATCAAAGCAACATATGCTCCTCTGGCAGTTTATTTATCGTACATTTGCATCTTGTTTCCTCGTTTGTATTGAAGCCTTGTGTTGATTATTGGCTGCAGAGGAGGATTAAATCTCAATTGTTAACATATTCTCTCTGTTTCTGAAGTTTTGAGCACTTTAGGTCCAATATTCACGTGGGAAGATTGTCAGAAGTTTCACATTCAATATATACAGACTGTACATTTTATGTGTTTTTTTTAATGTTTTATTTCCAAAATAGTTAACGAAAGCTCAGGAATATTTATTAATTCATTCATTCACTCACCTTCAGAACTTATCCTGGGAAAGTATTAGGCATGAGGCGGGAATATAACTTGATGGGATGTCAGTCCATCATTGGGCACCAGGCACAAGTTCATTCACACCTCAGGGCAATTTAGTGTAATTCATCTCCCTCCTTCTATGTTTTTTGGAAGTTGGGAGGAAACCAGTGAACCCAGAGAAAGCCCATAGAAACTCCACTCAGGGACATCTCCCCTGATTTGGGGTTGTGGTCCAGACAAATTTCCTCAATCCATATTAAATATCAAAGGGAAGCTCTATCACATTGAGTCTAAATCTCCAAAAGCAAATGCCATTCATTCTCTTAGGAAACTTCATTTGTTTGATTTTTGATAGTTCTCCTTAGAAGTCATATTGCATTTAGATCATGTTGAAAAGCATTCTGCACACAATTAAGAACACAGTTTTTCCATATAAACATTAGTTAACTGGCTTAGATGCCACTTGCTTGTGTCCACAGAAGATTTGTTCAGTCTAAATCTAAAGAGCCTGAAAGAGCTTTACACTTCATGAGACGTGAGAAATGTGGAGCCTACACGCTGTGCTTCCTGAATCACTCTAAAGTGATGTTATAAGAAGGATTAGCCAAAGGAATGTGTACCCAGACAAGTGAAACAGCAGGAATTAGTGCATTTCAGTATCTATACATAAATCTAACTTATTTCTCCCAGTTTCTATTTTTAGGGAATATATATATATATATATATATATATATATATATATATATATATATATATATATATATATATATATATATATTCTCAAAAAACATACATGATTCTGGACAGAAAGGGCCACTCCATTTGAGGCTAAATCATAGAAAAAGATTCAGACCTTCTTAGGCTTTGCCTTGGAGTTAAACCTCATGCTGCCCACTGTGTGGGCTCTTGCTGAAGTCTATACATGAATAACCCTTGGATGTTCATCTCCCCTAATAACCTCCTTCTCATATTAAGACATGAAAGCTAAAGCAGCTATTGGGGGCCATTTTTTGTGATTATTCAAATCCTGAAGGCCCCTATATAAAGTCATGTCCATCTGTTGTTCTGCACTTCTACTCTGTTCATCTTCCCATAAAATTGATTCTTACAGGTCTTCTGAGACATTTGTCCAGATTTTATTCGAAAACAGATTTATGTTTCGTTTGGTTGGGAGCAAAATTAAAGCCATTAAATGACCCTTTTAACTTTGCACAATCAGTGAAACATTCAAGCACAGCCATTTTGCAATCATTACTGCTATTTCATGGCAAGCCTGTGAACTTTCTATATTGTGCAAGGTCATCAGATACAAGAACCTTTTGTAAATGTTTCACAATTATCCAGAGGATGTTAACTGTGTCGTTCAAACTCCCCTAGGCTTTGACCACATGTTTGCAATATGGCAACAAGCTGAATAACCACATGCTAAATCCCAAAATGTTAGTGACATTGTGCTGAGAGATTACAGCACTCCTTATTCTGTTACCTTTCTGGAGATGGAATCAATGGAGATTCCCTGAAAGATTAGATATGAGTCATACAGTTAGGTCCATATATATTTGGACACTGACACAAATTTTGTTTTTTTACCTGTTTACTGAAACATATTCAAGTTATAGTTATATAATGGACATGGACATAAAGTCCAGACTTTCAGCTTTCATTTGAGGGTATCCACATTAAAATTGGATGAAGGGTTTAGGAGTTTCAGCTCCTTAACTGTTAGGGTTTTGCTGGGATTCGAACCTGGTTCGTTGGTGTGATAATCCAGCAAACCCCCACTAGGCCACCAGGGGGATGACTCAAATGCAGAGGCGTGAGGCGGAAGTAGAAAAAGAATCAAATGGTTTATTTAAACTATATACACTATATACAGGGCAAAACAAAAGACAAAAAAAACCAAAGAGTAAATCCAAAAGAAAAGCAAAGTGCAAAAATTCAAAAGCTAAGAAGATCAAAAACACAGTACAAAGGAAACTGGAGATAAACATAACAGCACAAAGACTCCGTGACAAGAGGACTGAACTCAGGGGTATAAATAGACAAACTAATTAAGGACACAGGTGAAGATAATTAGGCAATTAACACAAACACAAAACACAGGAACAGTGGCGGCCTCTAGAGGCCAAAATAAACACGACATGAAAAGGAAATAACAGCGGCCTCTAGAGGCCAAAACAGTCCTAGTCCTAACAGGACCCCCCCCTCTAGGAGCGTCTCCTGACGTTCCCAGGGCGATCCGGATGGGCCGAATGGAAGTCCCGACATAGTTCTTTATCAAGGACATCCCGAGCAGGAACCCAGCAGCGCTCCTCAGGACCATAGCCCTCCCAGTCCACCAGATATTGCAACCCGCCGCGGACCCGGCGGGAGTCAAGCAGGCGATTCACAGTGAACACAGTCTGCCCCTGGAAGATGCGGGGGGGTGGGGGGTTCCTAGGGGCAGGGGCATACGTAGACGTCAGTACGGGCCGTAACAGGGAAACATGGAAAGTGGGGTTGATCCTCAGAGTCCGGGGCAACTGGAGCCGGTAGGAGACAGGGTTCACCCTGCGCACCACCTTGAAGGGGCCAATGTAGCGAGGAGCAAGCTTGCGGTTCTCCACCCGCAGTGGAAGGTCCTTAGTGGACAGCCAAACACGCTGCCCAGGGCGGAAAGCGTGTGCAGGTCTCCTATGGCGGTTGGCCTGAGTCTGGTTGGTTCTGGAGGTCTGTATGAGGGTCTTCCTGACCATGCTCCAGGTCTTGCGACACCGTCTCACATATTGGTTGACCGAGGGCACCCCCGCGTCCTCCTCCTGGTCCGGGAACAGAGGTGGCTGGAACCCGAATTGGCACTGGAATGGCGACAGCTTGGTGGCCGATGACTGCAGGGTGTTGTGGGCGTACTCCGCCCATGGCAGCCAGGTGCTCCACGATGTCGGGTTATCCATAGCCAGGCCTCGCAGGGTGGTTTCCAGGTCCTGGTTGAGCCTCTCCGTCTGACCATTGGACTGTGGGTGAAACCCAGAGGAGAGGCTGGCAGTGGCTCCGATGACCTTGCAGAACCCGTGCCACACTCGGGAGGAGAACTGGGGCCCTCGGTCTGAGACGATGTCCTGTGGAAGACCAAAGACTCGGAAGACATGATTAAACAAAAGTTTCGCAGTTTCAAGAGCAGAGGGGAGTTTGCACAGTGGTATGAAGCGGCAGGCCTTGGAGAATCTGTCAACTAAGACCAAAATGACCGTGTTACCTTGTGACTCAGGGAGACCCGTGATAAAGTCGACTGCCACGTGGGACCAGGGACGCCGGGGAATGGTCAGAGGATGCAGGAGACCCTGGGGACGCTGTCGTGGGTTCTTGGTTCTGGTGCAAACCTCACAGGACAGGACAAATGACCTTACTTCCTTCTCCATGTTAGGCCACCAGAAGCGTCTTTTCAGGAAGTCCAGGGTCCTCCGAGCTCCCGGGTGGGCGGTGAGAGGGGAAGAGTGACCCCACTGGAGAACCTTGGCCCGGGCTTGATGTGGGACGTACAAGAGGCCTGGTGGCCCCGTCCCAGGACCGGGGTCCTGGCGTTGGGCTCGTCGGACAGCCTCCTCAATACCCCAGCGGACAGGGGCCACAATCCGGGACACAGGGATAATAGGCCCGACTTCATTCTCCCTGTTAGTGGCAGAGAACAGTCTGGACAGTGCGTCAGGTTTGGTGTTCTTGGAGCCGGGGCGGTACGAGAGGGTGAAGTCAAACCGACTGAAAAACAGGGCCCACCTAGCCTGTCGAGGGTTCAGTCTCTTGGCTTGCTGGAGGTACTCCAGGTTCTTGTGGTCAGTCCAAACCAGGAATGGATGTTGTGCTCCCTCCAGCCAGTGCCTCCACTCCTCAAGGGCCAGTTTGACCGCTAGCAGTTCTCGATCCCCCACATCGTACCGGGACTCAGCAGGACTCAGGCGGTGGGAGAAGTAAGCGCAGGGGTGCAGCTTTCCTTCCGAACGTTGAGAGAGCACCGCGCCGACACCACTGTCCGAGGCGTCCACCTCCACGATGAATGGTTGGGAGGTGTCCGGGAGAACCAGAATGGGTGCCGTGCAGAAGCGGTCCTTGAGGTCTTTGAACGCCTTTTCTGCCTGAGGAGACCAGCCATAAGATCCACCTGTCCCTTTGGTGAGGTCTGACATGGGTGCTGCCACAGAACTGAAGTTCCTGATGAACTTGCGGTAGAAGTTAGCGAATCCTAAGAACCGCTGAACCTCCTTAACGGACTTGGGAGTAGGCCAATCCCGGACGGCCAGGGTCTTGGCAGGGTCCATTTGGAGTTGGCCTGTCCGTACAATAAATCCCAGAAAGGAGACCTCGGGAACATGAAATTCGCATTTCTGGGCCTTGGCGAACAGATTGTTCTGTAGCAGCCTCTGGAGAACCTGGCGGACATGGTGGCGGTGCTCCTGCACGGTCTTGGAAAAGATAAGGATGTCGTCGAGGTAGACAAAAACGTATAGGTTAATCATGTCCCTTAAGACGTCGTTGATTAGGGCCTGAAAAACAGCTGGTGCGTTGGTGAGTCCGAAGGGCATCACCTGGTATTCGTAGTGCCCAGACGGGGTGTTAAAGGCAGTCTTCCACTCGTCTCCCTGTCGGATACGGATGAGGTGGTATGCGTTCCGTAGGTCCAACTTGGTGAAGACGGTGGCGCCTTGGAGCAGGTCGAAAGCTGTGGACATCAGCGGAAGGGGATATCGGTTGCGCACAGTGATCTTATTCAGGCCCCTGTAATCAATACATGGTCGGAGCCCCCCATCCTTCTTGCCGACAAAGAAGAAGCCGGCTCCAGCAGGTGAAGTGGAGGGTCGAATAAACCCAGAGACCAGGGCATCTTTGAGGTATTCCTCCATGGCCTTGCGTTCTGGCTGAGAGAGTGAAAACAGTCTGCCACGAGGAGGGGTAGTCCCAGGGAGCAAGTCGATGGCACAGTCGTAGGCCCGGTGCGGAGGAAGAATGGCGGCCCTGCTCTTGCTGAATACCTCCTTGAGATCCCAGTACTCTGTGGGAACTTGAGATAACTCGGTGAGATCAGGGGGCTCGGCAGGAGACACAGGAGAGCTAGAGAGCAGACAAGAGGCATGGCATGCAGGGCCCCATTCCACAACCTGGCTAGTTACCCAGTCTATGCGAGGGTTGTGGCGAGTAAGCCAAGGAAGGCCTAGAATAACTGGGAACTCAGGTGAAGGAATCAGGTGCAGGGATATTTCTTCCTTGTGACCTTGAGACTGGAGGAAGACTGGAGAAGTAACTTGAGTGACTCTTCCATCACCTAACGCTTGGCCATCGAGGGCAGACACAGACAGAGGGACTTCAAGAGGTGCAGTCGGAATATTGATGCTTTGGGCGAAGTGAATATCCATAAAGTTCCCAGCCGCCCCTGAGTCTATCAAAGCTTGACAAGAGTGGACAGACTCACCCCAGGAGATGGAGACCGGGATGTAGATTCCTTGGCCAGGGAGTCCGGGAGAGAGGGTAGGCCCCGTCACAACCCTCCCTCGGCTGGACGGGGCGGTCCTTTTCCCAAGAGTTCGGGACATGATGCTCGGAAGTGACCAGGCTTGCCACAGTAGATGCAGCACTTGTCCCTCCTTCTGCGCTCCCTCTCAGATGCGGAGAGGCGAGTACGACCCACTTGCATGGGTTCTGGACAGTCACTGAAGGAGGTAGACGGTCTCCAGGTAGAGGTAGGGAGGCTGGGGGGGCTCAAGGCTTGGTGGCGTTCTCTCATCCTGTTGTCCAGACGAATAGCATGTGAGATGAGGGTTTCGAGGTCACTTGGGCATCCAATAGAGGCCAGACCGTCCTTGATGGGGTCAGACAGACCATGGTGGAAGGCTGACACCAGGGCAGTCTCGTTCCATCCACTTACTGCTGCGAGTGTTCGGAACGAGATGGCGTAATCTGCGACGCTTCCTCCTTGCCGGATGGACATGAGCTTTCGGGCTGCGTCGGTACTGATGTCTGCCTGATCGAAGACCCGAAGCATCTCTTCAGAAAACAGCTGGAAATCAAAGCACTCAGGTCCCTGTCTTTGCCAGATAGCAGTAGCCCAGGCTCGCGCCTTACCAGCTAATAAGGTGATCACAAAGGCAATCTTGCGGCGATCCGTAGTGTAGGTGGTAGGCTGAAGCTCAAAGGTGAGTTGACACTGGGTAAGGAACTCTCGGCACTCACTGTGCTTGCCGTCATACCTCTGTGGTGCAGGAAGGCTGGGTTCGCGAGGTGAAGAAGGCAGCATTGCAGGAGGCACTGGAGCAGGAGTGGGAGCTGGATCAGGAGCAGGAACTGGATCAGGAGCAGGAGATGCAGGCAGAGATGTCAGCTGTGCCAGGGTTTTCCCAATTTGCTGAAGCAGTTCCTCGTGGCGAGCGAGGGCCTCACGTTGGCTGGTGAGCGTACGTCCATGAGCGTCCATGGTCGCTCCGAAGCGTGTCAAAGCTGCCATAATTCCCTGAAGGTTGGCCGGGTAGACAGTTGAAGCAGCCTCTGCTGAGTCGGTCATGACGGAGTCTTTCTGTTAGGGTTTTGCTGGGATTCGAACCTGGTTCGTTGGTGTGATAATCCAGCAAACCCCCACTAGGCCACCAGGGGGATGACTCAAATGCAGAGGCGTGAGGCGGAAGTAGAAAAAGAATCAAATGGTTTATTTAAACTATATACACTATATACAGGGCAAAACAAAAGACAAAAAAAACCAAAGAGTAAATCCAAAAGAAAAGCAAAGTGCAAAAATTCAAAAGCTAAGAAGATCAAAAACACAGTACAAAGGAAACTGGAGATAAACATAACAGCACAAAGACTCCGTGACAAGAGGACTGAACTCAGGGGTATAAATAGACAAACTAATTAAGGACACAGGTGAAGATAATTAGGCAATTAACACAAACACAAAACACAGGAACAGTGGCGGCCTCTAGAGGCCAAAATAAACACGACATGAAAAGGAAATAACAGCGGCCTCTAGAGGCCAAAACAGTCCTAGTCCTAACATTAACATGTGCCACCCTGTTTTTAAAGGGACCAAAAGTAATTGGACAGTTGACTCAAAGGCTATTTCATGGGCAGGTGTGGGCAATTCCTTCGTTATGTCATTCTCAATTAAGCAGATAAAAGGCCTGGAGTTGATTTGAGGTGTGGTGCTTGCATTTGGAAGATTTTGCTGTGAAGAAAATGTGCGGTCAAAGGAGCTCTCCATGCAGGTGAAACAAGCCATCCTTAAGCTGTGAAAACAGAAAAAAACCATCCGAGAAATTGCTACAATATTAGGAGTGGCAAAATCTACAGTTTGGTACATCCTGAGAAAGAAAGAAAGAAAGAAAGAAAGAAAGAAAGAAAGAAAGCACTGGTGAACTCATCAATGCAAAAAGACCTGGATGCCCACAGAAGACAACAGTGGTGGATGATCGCAGAATAATTTCCATGGTGAAGAGAAACCCCTTCACAACAGCCAACCAAGTGAACAACACTCTCCAGGAGGTAGGCATACTGGTATCAATATCCAAATCTACCATAAAGAGAAGACTGTATGAAAGTAAATACAGAGGGTTCACTGCGCGGTGCAAGCCACTCATAAGCCTCAAGAATAAAAAGGCTAGATTGGACTCTGCTAAAAAGCATCTAAAAAAGCCAGCACAGTTCTGGAAGAACATTCTTTGGACAGATGAAACCAAGAGCCACCTCTATCAGAATGATGGAAAGAAAAAAGTATGGCAAAGGTGTGGTACAGCTCATGATCCAAAGCATACCACATCATCTGTAAAACACGGCGGAGACAGTGTGATGGCTTGGGCATGCATGGCTGCCAGCGGCACTGGGTCACTAGTGTTTATTGATGATGTGACACAGGACAGAAGCAGCCGGATGAATTCTGAGGTATTCAGAGACATACTGTGCACTCAAATCCAGGCAAAGGCAGCCAAACTGATTGGTCGGCGTTTCATAATACAGATGGACAATGACCCGAAACATAAAGCCAAAGCAACCCAGGAGTTTATTAAAGCAAAGAAGTGGAATATTCTTGAATGGCCAAGTCAGTCACCTGAGTTCAACCCAATTGAGCATGCATTTCACTTGTTAAAGAATAAACTTCAGACAGAAAGACCCACAAACAAACAGCAACTGAAAACCGCTGCAGTAAAGGCCTGGCAGAGCATTAAAAATGAGGAAACACAGCGTCTGGTGATGTCCATGAGTTCAAGACTTCAGGCAGTCATTGCCAACAAAGGGTGTTCAACCAAGTATTAGAAATGAACATTTTATTTACAGTTATTTAATTTGTCCAATTACTTTTGAGCCCCTGAAATGAAGGGATTGTGTTTAAAAAATGCTTTAGTTCCTCACATTTTTATGCAATCATTTTGTTCAACCCACTGAATTAAAGCTAAAAGTCTGAACTTCAACTGCATCTGAATTGTTTTGTTCAAAATTCATTGTGGTAATGTACAGAACCAAAATTAGAAAAATGTTGCCTCTGTCCAAATATTTATGGACCTAACTGTATATGACTTGAAGCAAGTTAGTATAAATGCATTTAAATGGAATTAAATCAATTATTTATATACAGGCGTACTGGCAACATTTTAGATCATTATAGAGTTAACAAATTTTTTAATCACCCTGTATATGTGTACACAGTCTAGCCTTGCATAACACCCAATTTTGACCAACATATTTTGATTACATGCTAATGGATCCCCTGGGCTCCCACCCAGAGCTCCAAAAGGACACACACACATGACAGCGGACTGTGTTCTTATAAAATAATAAAGCACAACCTAATAGTAATAGATTTGAATTAGATTGCAGAAAGGTCAAGTGTCTGAACATTTAAATGAGATCATGTGAGAGATGTTGGATATATTTGTCAAGTTGTGTAACTCGTATGTTTGGTTGAAATTAATTTTACATTGTCTGAGTGAGAATGTTTAAAAAGTATAAAGTGTTTTCTGAAGTGTTGCAGCCTTCACATATGTTGTAATTTCCCCTCGGCTCGACAGCTCATTTGAAATCCAAGTCAACAGTCTTTAAACATTTCATTCCCTACTAAATATTTCCCAACAGTTTTCAGTGGCTAGTAAAACCTTACAGCAGTAACTTGCACCAAAAATGCACTGATCCCAAAACATGTAGAAAGCATACATTAATGATGACTACATTATATGTATAGTTAATACAAAGAGTATATTCCTGACTTAATGCATAGTTTTCCCTGAAGGTCTCTGGATCCACCATGGATCTGACCAAGATAAAGCAGTTAAAGCATGAGCGAATTAGTAAAATTACTGTATTTTTCTCTGTTCGCAGCTTTTCTTTGTACATAACACCAAAATAGGCGACATGGTGGTGCAATGAATAGTACTGTTGCCTCAAGGCAAGAAGGTTCTTGTTTCAAACTTTGTGGTCAATTGGGGCTCTTCTGTGTGAACTTTGCATGTTCTCCCTGTGTGTGTGTGGGTTTCCTCCAGGTGCTCTGGTTTCCTCCCACAGTCCAAAAACATGCAGATTAGGTCAAATAGCTACTTTAAATTGCCCATAGGTATGAAGGTGGGTGTGAATGGTTGTTTATCTCTGTGTTCGCCCTGCGATAGACTTGCCCAGAGTGTACCCTGCCTCTTGCCCAAAGTTAGCTGGGATTGGCTCCAGCTCCCCCCAACCCTGATGGATAAGCCACATAGATGATGGATGGATGGATGGATGGATGGATGAAGGGGACTGTTGGATGGATATATTACACTCAAATATGTCAACAAGATCATAAAACATAACAGCCTCAGACAAGCAAACAATTTTATGCTTTTTATGAACAAAAGGCATGATACTTTCAATTGTATTTACTTTTTTACTCACCATTTGTTTACATGCCAATACGGACAATATTATAGTCTTTATAGTCTTGTAGTGTCAGACTACACCACAGAATTAACCTTATCCAAAACATTTGAAACTATTATACAGATGTGTTCATGGGAATGTGGCATGAAGGGTACCAAACAATGGCTAAAAATGATAAAGCTGTCCTAAGTGTAATGAGTGAGGCTGATCCTGAATAGAAAGTTGCACTTTTCCCTATTCTTTACCTTCTGTTAGGATTAAGACTCTAGAACACATGATGTCCTGAGGTTGAGTCCCCACATTAAAAGTAGTATTAGAATGTAGTGATATAGTATAATGTAGTTCATGGTGAGGTATAAACTGTGTCTGATTAAAACTTGCTTGTTGGCTGTTGGATAATTCTCTGACCTCTGATTATGTGGAGCTGTCTGACAAGTCTATTGCTATACATTAAATGAATATTTCAGATAGAATTCATAAATCCAATATGATTTATTTTGAAATAACCAGTTTATAAATGAAATTAAACATGGATACAAATACAAAATATGTCATAGAATAAGCTGCCATCTATAAATGAATGTCCTTCACATTGTTTGGGAACATGTACAAATACATATTATCAATTGCCTCAATCACATTAATGATTGTTGATGCTGGTAGCACCTTGTTTTTTGACAGATAAACACACTAATCTCATCTGTTTACACCCTGCCGAAAGTGCCATGGGCTAGGATTAGTGTTTATTCCTTTATCACAAAAAAGACATCTAAAAAAAATGAAAATTATTGCTGCATTTTCCTTATCATTATCATTTTAAGACACTCTCCGTAACCTTTTCTCTTCTCTCACTGTTAGTTGGGTAAGCATTTTTGTGGAGCAAGTTAAATGACCCCTGTAATGGGATGGGATTTACTGACTTCTTCCTTTACACATCCTGTACATAACCACTCAGTGTTGCCTTGTTCAAGTTAAATTGGCCCTGAATTCAATGTTGCATAGTTCACACTGTTCACTGACACTATAAAAGTTTATTGTTAATGCCCACTCAGTGAGTTAATCAGCAAGTTATCAAGCTCATTGGTTTGATTTTCATGTATCGGCGTACAGGTAAGTATTTTCTCAGTACATATGTCGCCAGTGAAGAAGATCTCAGGGGTACAAATTGGTAATTAATCATGAGGGTCTGTTCGATTTTTTTTTTTCCCACATCATTGTATGAAATGGAGTGTAACTGGTGGCCTAACCCCCACAACATTGCCTACAGCCTTCCTCTCTAAAGTTGATTGGGCATTATGTTTCTTGGCCTGCGCGCCTGCAGGCTGCCAGTCTGAAAGAGGCCTGGCTGCTTTAATGACTGCTTTAAATTGCTTGACAGGATCAAGTTGGCAGTCATGCTACAGACAAATTTCATACACTAATTTCCTTGAGAGGTGTCTGGCAGACAGAAATATATGCTAGTTTTATACTAGTGTACTGAATGTTTCTATAATAGCTGGCCTAGCTATACACACTGCTGTGACAGTGAAACAATATTGTTCTATTTTAAATAGCTGTGTAAAATTTATCATTTTAAGGGCTTGTTTCCCAAAAGGAAAAGGAAATTTTGTCAATTCTAATTTCTTCTTAACCACAGAAAAGTGAACTATTTGCTGTAGATGGTATTCCTCATACTAGATGAGCTCCCTTTTTACAACAGGACACAGTAAATAAAGTGCATTATTATACCACTAATGATAGGTATTATGTATTTTAATCCAGTAATTTTAAATGTCTCCCTCTATCGCTTAAAAAAATTCATCTCGCTGTTTTGTGCATATCAGCATTCTAAGCTAGTTAGCATTATTTCTATGGAAACTTGTTTCCCTGACATATGAGGAAAATATTATATCGATTTATCTTGAGTTAATATTACACAATTGCAACTTCTTATCTTGCAGTCGAGAGATATCATGCAATTGAAACTTTTTATCCTGCAACTGAGTTTATATCGCACAACTGAGATATTTTATCCTACAGTGGCAGGTTGCGGTTTGACTTCATGCTTCCACTTATTAGGCTATTGCCCTACGCTTAAGCAAGGCACAAGCCCTGCAGGAACGCTCTTCTGTTCAGCCAAAAACATTCTGCTGGAGGGGTGAGAGATAAAAAGTCACAGCTGTAATTTTTGTATTATCATAAAACTATGAGATAAAAATCATTATATTAACTCACAATTGTGAGAATTACTTTGTGGAAGCTGAATCAAAATTGCTTGCAGTTTTGAAGTTTTAAAAAAGTAACTGCAGTTACGTTCTCGCAACTGCAACTTTTCTTTCTCACAATTGCATGATACTAGCTCACAACTGTGAGATATGCAGCAGAAATGCTGCAATTCCAAGATAAATCTACACACTATTTTCTTAGACATGGTGGGGGAAAAAATCTTGTATTGACTGGTTATGTTTAAATCTCATCTCATTATCTCTAGCTGCTTTATCCTGTTCTACAGGGTCGCAGGCAAGCTGGAGCCTATCCCAGCTGACTACGGGCGAAAGGCGGGGTACATCCTGGACAAGTTGCCAGGTCATCACAGGGCTGACACATAGACACAGACAACCATTCACACTCACATTCACACCTACGGTCAATTTAGAGTCACCAGTTAACCTAACCTGCATGTCTTTGGACTGTGGGGGAAACCGGAGCACCCGGAGGAAACCCACGCGGACACAGGGAGAACATGTAAACTCCGCACAGAAAAGCCCTCGTCGGCCACGGGACTCGAACCCGGACCTTCTTGCTGTGAGGTGACAGCGCTAACCACTACACCACCCGTTATGTTTAAATATTGTGTGTAATTTTATGTACACTTATAAAATAATTTGGGCTAATTCTAAATAATTTGGGTTAATTCAGAATGATTCTGCTCGTAAGTTTTGTGCCTTCAACACACTGGCTGCTCAGTTAAGTTAGTTTGTGACTCCAGATATTTCTTTGCTTACACAATGATTGAAATTAGAAAAAAAAATCATTCCTTCTCATTTTTTTTCCTCACAAACTACTTCTTGGGGAGTATGTTCCCTAAAGGAATTCAGCTTATTTAAGTTAATCTAAGGTCAAGGGTTTTTTTTTTTTTAATTTACTCTTGGATAAAATAACACCCTGTTTGTCAGAGAACAAAAAGACAAGCAACAGTTCACTTTTCATGTATATGTACGTATAATATTACATTCACATGCAATATGCAGTGTTACAAGTTTTTAAGATATGGGTTAATTAAGTATGATTATTAAGCGGGTGGAGAAAGTCAACTCCCTTCCTATTTGTTCTCGTGTCAGGTATGCTGCTATTGAGGCTCAGCTCTGCACCAGTGTGTGATTCCCACTTTACTTTTCCTCTTGTATGATGCCATGTCAGAACACTGTGAGTTTGCAGAGTTTGGGATGTTTGCTCCAAATTCATCAGTACTACATTCAGTGCTACCTAACGCTGTAACAGACAGGCAAGGAGCAAACACAACTCCAAAAATATCTCTTTACTGTTTAAAGGTGATATAGAAAAACATTGTATATACATATCATACGTATAAAAAACACTCATAATACATACATATATAATTGTACATTGTGCTAAAACATGAGGTGCCTAGAGCAGCGGCAGAGGTGGTGATGATGGTGTGGCGAATCATTGAGAAGAAAGCAAAGTTTGCAGGTTAAGTGCTGGTTCAGCAAGCATGCCAGAGCAGTATATGGTACAGGTACATATCTGTGGTGGTGGCTCATAAATGGGCTTGCCATCCAGCTGCTTCCTTAGTTGTGCGACTCTTGTTTGGTCTTCATTCTGAGAAAAAAAAAAGACAAAGTAAAAATGTAGTTAGTATGACAGCATGTACATACATTTTTGCATTGCACTCTACCAAAATTATGAAGACTTAAGTCAGCACTTTAGGTAGTGAGCAGCACCATGATATTAATAGCCATGTGCTAATATTGAGTGCTAAAGCAGCGTGACATTGAAGAGAAACAGGACCATTTCACAGTCTGCCAAACTCTGAACAAGGAAAGCACTTAGAACTCAGAGCCAGTGATGTCAGCCATACTGTGGAGCAGACATATCAGTGGGTTTTACAAGCTTTACTTTTAACTACATAGTTTGTAAAAGGTCTGGCCTTTCCCCATGAGACCCTATCATGCCTGATAGTGATTTAACTATTACACCATTCACCCACAATTCAGTAGCAAGATCAATAGCAAATATACTAAATCTGAAAACTATAATATAAATGTGACACATTTCACATATCTCATATATCAGAAGTGTGCCAACTTCACTTTCTTTTATTTAAGGCAGATGTACAACTTCCCCTCGCTTTGACTGAACACTGTTCCTGATTGCACAGGATGAGTGCATCAGCATCTAATGGATATTCAGAGGCTCTTGTGTCCATTGTCCACTGAAAACTATGACTGTACCGTTTGTTGCGCAGATTCGATTGTTCACACCTTTTATACAGTGCTTACTTACTTTTGAAATCTGTGCGTGATCTGTGGCTGTAGTAGTGCACGCTTTCTTTTACCTAAAAGGATTGCTGACAGTGTAGAAGAAAATTGGGTCTGACAGTGTAGTGTGTACTCAGTGTTAAGAATATTTAGTGCTGTGTAGTAATGTACCGTAAATGAGGCCTCCTGGGACACACGGTTCAAACGTGCGCCTTTTTAACTTTCCTGATGCCTTAATTTAGCTTCTTCAGGTGTTTATCACACAAACCATATTGATGAAAAACATTAGTTCTGATATCATTTCACTAATACCATTTTACTTAAATATTTATATAAAACTGCAGCACAAGACTATACATGTGACATTTTTTCTATATAACAGTATGTCATAATAAGCTAAATATCAAGTCTATGTGGTTTAAAGTAAGTATATACTAATTTCAGCATGCAGTTATCTTGATGCTAATTGGTGGTTTAGAATGTCATCCACTCCGGGTGCTCCGGTTTCCCCCACAGTCCAAAGACATGCAGGTTAGGTAAACTGGTGACTCTAAATTGACCGTAGGTGTGAATGTGAGTGTGAATGGTTGTCTGTGTCTATGTGTCAGCCCTGTGATGACCTGGCGACTTGTCCAGGGTGTACCCCGCCTTTCGCCCGTAGTCAGCTGGGATAGGCTCCAGCTTGCCTGCGACCCTGTAGAAGGATAAAGCAGCTAGAGATAATGAGGTGAGATGAGAATGTCATCCAACTGCTAAGCCTAATCTTTCAATGCTTGCTTGCTATGGCAAGGCAAGGCAAGTTTATTTATATAGCGCATTTCATACACAGTGGCAGTTCAATGTGCTTTACAGAGGTAAAGGCAAAACAGTGAACAATAGAAAATAAAATTGCATAAAATAAAGGGGGAAGAAGAGAGAAAAAAAATAAGAATTAAACAATAGTAGAAATAAAATAATAAAATGAAGTAAAAGTTCAGTAAAAAACAGCAGAATAAAACAGAATAAAAGTTAAGTAAAGTTTAAAACATGCAAAGACTGTAAAAGTTAAGTAAAGTTTAAAACATGTAAAGATGATAATATTTATCAGTTAGCAGAAAGCATCTGAAAACAGCTTGGTCTTTAATCTAGATTTGAAGCTGCCAACAGCAGGAGCATTTTTGATGTCCTCTGGGAGTTGGTTCCATAGCTGTACTGCATAGTAGCTAAAAGCTGCTTCACCACACTTTGTTTTAACAACTGGTTTTACCAGTAAATTTTGCTGCTGCGATCTGGTAGATCTGATTGGGTTAGGCCGCTGCAACATATCAGAGAGGTAATTGGGCCCTGTACCATTTAGAGATTTGTACACCAGCAGCAATGCTTTAAAGTCAATTCTGTAGCTTACTGGAAGCCAGTGAAGGGACCTTAGAATTGGAGTAATGTGCTCTGCTCTTTTTGTTCGTGTGAGAACCCTAGCCGCTGCATTTTGAATCACCTGAAGTCGTTTGATGGTCTTTTTTGGCAGGCCTGTGAAAAGGCCATTGCAGTAGTCAACCCTACTAGAGATGAAGGCATGTATAAGTTTCTCCAGATCATCTCATCTCATTATCTCTAGCCGCTTTATCCTTCTACAGGGTCGCAGGCAAGCTGGAGCCTATCCCAGCTGACTACGGGCGAAAGGCGGGGTACACCCTGGACAAGTCACCAGGTCATCACAGGGCTGACACATAGACACAGACAACCATTCACACTCACACCTACGGTCAATTTAGAGTCACCAGTTAACCTAACCTGCATGTCTTTGGACTGTGGGGGAAACCGGAGCACCCGGAGGAAACCCACGCGGACATGGGGAGAACATGCAAACTCCGCACAGAAAGGCCCTCGCCGGCCACGGGGATTGAACCCGGACCTTCTTGCTGTGAGATGACAGCGCTAACCACTACACCACCGTGCCGCCGACATAAGTCCTCGTAGTTTGGAAATGTTTTTTAGGTGATAAAATGCCGATTTAGTGATTGCTTTCATGTGACCAGGGGTGCAGATCCGATGTCAGGATTGGGGGGGACACAAAACTGACTTTTTTTTTTGCCCGTATGCAACTCGTACCATGCAACCATAAATCACAACTTCGTAGAGGCTCGCCACATCATTCAAAAAGTACTGCACAGGGAATCATTTGTCTGAAAATACATTTGTTTGTACAATTTTGAATAATTTAGGGGATTTTTATTGGGGGGGACAATTCATGTTTTTCAGAAATTGGGGGGGGTCATGTCCCCCCCCGTCCCCCCCGGGATCTGCACCCATGCATGTGACTGTCAAAGTTTAGCTCGCTGTCAATGAAAACACCAAGATTTTTAACCATATCTTTTGTTTTAATCCCCTTTGTGTCAAGAATAGTGGTAATCCTGAGTCTTTCATCTTTTTTCCCAAATAGAATTACTTCTGTTTTATCTGTGTTCAGCTGAAGAAAATTTTGTGACATCCAGTTGTTGATTTGGTTGATACACTGGTAGAGACATTCAAGGGGAGGCATAATCATTAGGTGATAGAGCAAAATAAATTTGGGTGTCATCTGGATAGCAGTAGTGATACAAAATTGAGTTGTTCTTGATAATTTGTCCAAGTGGGAGCATATAAAGGTTGAATAGTAATGGTCCAAGGATCGACCCCTGGGGGACACCACAGGTCAAGGACATTGATGTTGAGGTACAATTTCCCATGATAACAAAGAAGCTTCTATCTTTTAAGTATGATTTTAACCAATTGATAACTTTACCAGTCAACCCAACCCAGTGTTCAAGTCGATATAGCAGTATGTTGTGATCAACAGTATCAAAAGCTGCACTGAGGTCCAGTTGAATAGTACTTAATACTGTACAAAATACTTAATACTGCCTTCTTGATATCAAACAGCTGTTTTGATAACTTTCAGTCAGGATTTCGTGCCAATCACAGCACTGAAACAGCGCTGATTAAAGTTATAAATGACATACGTCTTAATACTGATGCAGGCAAAACATCCAGGACCGATGTTTTGCCTGCATCAGTATTAAGACGTATGTCATTTATAACTTTAATCAGCGCTGTTTCAGTGCTGTGATTGGCACGAAATCCTGACTGAAAGTTATCAAAACAGCTGTTTGATATCAAGAAGGCAGTTAATTGATTGAAGACAATTTTTTCAAGGATTTTCTTGATGAATGGTAGATTTGATATTGGCCTGTAGTTGTTCAATACTGAAGCATCCAGATTATTCTTTTTAAGTAGGGGCTTTACAATGGCTTTTTTTCAGGGACACAGGAAAAATGCTAGTCTCTAGGGATGTATTTATCATCTGAAGCATATCTGTAATTATGAGGTGACTTAAAGTTGGTGGGCAGAATGTCCAATTCAGATGTTGAGGAACTGAGATTTTGTACAGTTTTTTCAAGAGTCTCGTAATCAATCAAACAAAATTCTGACATTGTGTTGAAATTGTCTGTGTCACTGGTGATTGCAGCTTTTCAGTTATTTGCAACTGAGATATATTATGAGCAATATTCTGCCGTATTTTATCAATTTTACCTTTGAAGAAGGATGCAAACTCATTGCATTTATTAACTGAGAGAAGTTCAGGTGCTAATTGTGGTGGGGGATTAGTTAGCTTCTCTACTGTTGAAAATAGCACACGGGCATTGTTCATATTCCTGTTGATGATGTTGGAGAAGAAAGAATGTTTTGCTTTACCAATTTCATAATTATATTTACAAAGCATCTCTTTATGGATTTGATAATGGATGTGAAGTTTAGATTTGCGCCATTTTCTTTCAGTCTTCCTACATTCTCTCTTTAGCAATTTAACAGCTGGGTATTGCTTCCATGGTGCTTTCTGCTTGTCATTGACTCGTTTGATTTTGAATGGAGCAATATCATCCATAATTTGGGTCATATTTAAATTAAAAATTTCCAGTAAGTCATCTACAGAGTCTGACATTTTAGTTGAGATCTGTGAGAGAGCTTGCTCAAAGAGAACACGTGTTGTCGTTTATGACTCTCCTACCCATAGTCGTTGAGCTGTTCTGAATGTGAGGGGACATAGAAACATCAGAGAAAACACAGAAATGATCAGATAAGGCCAGGTCAACAACAGTAGTAGAAACAGTAAGACCTTTTGCGATAACGAGGTCAAGGGTATGACCACAAGAGTGGGTCGGCCCCTGTACATATTGTACTAGGTTGAAGTTGTCAATAAGTGCAAGTAGTTCTCTGGCATAAGTGTTTTCAGGATTATCTACATGCAAGTTAAGATCCCCAGATATAATACGACAGTCAAACTCTAAGCAAATGACTGACAACACTTCACCAAACTCTTCCAGAAAAACTTTGGCTGAATGTCTCGGAGGCTCATATTGTAGTTCCCAGACAACCTATTAAAGCTAAATTTGGACACCAAACATGTCTTGTCTGATCAACAATATCTGTGGTAAGTGAAAACTCATATAAATTTGGATTTTCCTTGAACCAGACGATGGCATGAGAGCATGGTTTGCATTAGGACTGTAGACAGGGGCTGGTAAGCATTAAAATTATGTTCAGCAACCAAAGGTATACATATTTCACAGCTGCTTTTGAAGTATGAAGCCAGGGTTCATGACTAAAAAGCACATGGGCAAGGACGTTTGTGGAAATATGAGAAACAGGAAAGCAGAAATGCCACTGTATCTTCAGTTACCTGTTTTAATGGGAATACTATGCATACCTTATATTTAGGAAAAAACTGAGGGTGTGTTTATAGATCTGGTTGATCACATGTGGATCATGTCTGGTAAGTCTGATTAGCAATACGTTAAAAGGCGTGAAAACAGGGAAGTATTTCAATTTATGTTTCTCACACTATATTTCTCCCATTCTCTGCTCACGGAAAAGGTTTCCTGCTTACCTTTCAAGGGCTTTCTCCAGGTACTGTTTTATCCATTTTGTCTCAGGATTGAGGCACACCACTTGATTGCTCCTCAGTTTGGCACTGTGGAGGGAAAACGAGCAGAAAATAATTAAATTATACTCACACAATAATGCATATTCATCCGTACCACTCATCCATGTAATTATTACATGTCTTTTAAAGCATTAAAGCACTTGGCCCATTGTAAAGAAGGCTTGAATGCAACACAATAGATATGCCATAGTCTGCACTAGCTATACAATAGCACACATGAACAAGGGCTGGAGCAGCTGAAAAGCTCACTGACGCTCACTGAAGCAGTTACTTTTCTCTTCTAGTAAGTGATATACCGTGGCAGGCGTTTATTGTCTGTTATTGTTTTTCTTCGTCTCCTTTCCAAATCCACTTTCCCATCTTGGCAGGTTGTCTTACAGATTGTTATTATACTTCAAGCCTTCAGCAAGGACTGCTAAAAGCTTTATCAGATTCATATGTGTTCTAGTAAGCAAGAACAAGGTTACGG
Source organism: Neoarius graeffei (assembly GCF_027579695.1). Lineage (NCBI taxonomy): Eukaryota > Metazoa > Chordata > Actinopteri > Siluriformes > Ariidae > Neoarius > Neoarius graeffei. The sequence goes on from NC_083575.1 coordinate 52,628,266, forward strand.
ATGCAAGCAAACTACCGATATGGAACCAAGTTGGATATAATGGATGCTCATGACCAATAAGATGATTAGACATCCATCTCCAACCAAATTAACCACTGGGATTTCTCAAGATATATAGGATATGCAAGATATAAGGTTAATATCTTATTATACATAGTTATAAACAATAATCAAGCATCACATTTAAGCACATTATTTAAGTCTAAAACCTAAAAAAACCTGCCTCTCGTAATCATATATTTTCTATCAGTTTTTACTGATAAGTTACTGAATAATATGGTGTAAAATGAATAACCAATAAATCACTTCGCACTGTGTCATACTGATGTATCATCATGCTGTGCACTCAACAAAACTGTAGATGTCTTTGCTGATATTTTCTAACATCATGGAAGTGCCTGTCCATCTATATTTTGCTCGCAGGAGTTATGAGTGTCAGGTCCCTGGACAGCAGGGAGTGATTACTTCACAGCAAGTGAAGGCCAACAAAAACTGCGGCATATAACATTACCAGTTTCACTCATCGGGACAGTTTTATGGTATAGCGGATCCCTGAGCTTTGAGTACTGCTTCTGATCTGATCTCTGGGGATTTTGCAATAAACCCTGTGTCAGTTACATTGGTCTGTATGCCTGCCCATGTATGCCATGTGTGCAGTGTTTGTTTTTTTGTTTTGTTTTTTTTAAACCTCCTTGTATTGCTGACTTGGTTTAAACACTACAGAGTTTTTGGGTTGTTTGTTTGTTATGCTGTGAATCGGAGAAATGTCCTAATATATTACAGTTGCATGTTACAGTGTTGCCTATTTTTCTGGTAACTATGAACAACCTTCAAAGAATGTGGTTAATTCCTGTATGTTTTATTTGAGCACTGGGTATGGTGAGTTTTAGGTGACTGGTTGCCAATTACTGGATTTTTTAAGTTTTTCCTGTCAACTTAGATTTTGGAAATGATTATGGAAGACTTTCATCAGCATGTAAGGCTATGACATGTCAGAAGGATTTTCAGGCACAATGGATGAGAAAGTCCTTCAAGTGGAACCCTGTGACATCTTCCTGTATGAAACAAAACTACATCGAAGTCTAGAAGCCCGCCCCCCTCCTGTAGCATTTCCTCTGCATGTGTGTAATTGTGAGAGCGTGACCCACAGCATTATGGCAGACAGGGGAGGCCTATTCCGTCTCCATTCACTGCTCCTTCAGCAGCAGGAGATTGATGGTGTGAAATGATGGGTCGAGGGGTTCCGTAAGACACCCCCCAAGAAGCAATGCTGCATTGGGATCAGTGGGTGTGTGAGAAAGATACTGCAGTTCATACTCACATGACTTGGAAAGGACAGTTGGGTGTGTGGATGAACTTCAGCTCACGGATGCTCCTCTGTGGGACCATGACGAGGCTAGAACGGCACCAACACCTCTCAACCAGGCTGATAGGCTTGGCTGTATAAGGTTAAGTAGAAAAATAAAGACACGTTTAAAAACCCACCTTTAAGCTCACTGTGTATACAACAAACCAAGGCTAAAAACAGAAAACAGAGGTTGAACAGAACCAATATTTCAACATTTTTGTGCGCCAGCTGCACCAAAACATTCCCAAGGCAGTTAAGTCCATTCCTGATTCCTTAGATTGTGAAACATATGTGAAATGCTGCCACTTTGAATTCATATGATATGAAGTAATTGAAACATAATTAAAAACAAAAAAAATAATTAAACAAATTAAAAACACAAATAAATTGCAATATTCTGATGCTAGAAGGGCTAGTTGGTGAACAACACTGTTTCTTTATTCTTAGGTAACCTAACATTTGTCGCAGAAGAATGCTACAAAATGTTTATAGGCCATCCGTCTATAAATTTAGCACAAGTGACATTACATAAGCCACCTCTTAGTTACTGATATTCAGCTCAAGTGAAAGCTGCTGCACCGCAAGACATCTGAAAGAGTGATAACACAAACTATAAGACTATAATTACCGGTAACTATCGATAACTGTTAAATATTTCAAAAGAGCTTTTCTTTCTGAAAATGATACTAATAATAATACAAATGATGAGCCCACATTTTCTCATTTTTCCCCGCAGACATGTTTGGAGGCCTGCAACACTATTTACTGAGCTTTACAGGGATATTTTGGGTTTTTGCTTTTAAGTGTGATCCAAAACAGATGTGCTTGATCACAGAAACTGATAATGATGTTTAAAAATGTTCATTGCAGCCAGCTAGTTAGGTTGAATACTAATTAAAAATATAATATTTGACCTTTCCAGCAAGATTATCATTATCAACTTCCATAATGGAAGGTCGACTAAGATCTCTTAAATTCCTGTAAAGGCCTTCACATTGCTTGTTCAAAGTTCTTCACTGCTGTGAGACATTAATATAAAGAAAACATCTTATCTTAATGTTATAAGAAGCAATTTCGTTTGGAGGTAAATAAGAAAATGCTGGCAAGCAGCTTTTTAATGGTGTTTGTTAGTGCAGGAGCTCGGACTTTGGATTTGATCTGTGTGTTAATTGTCCCATCCACATGTTGGGAAGATGTGTGATTGGACAATGAAACAGGAAACAAATCAGTGACCGATTAAAAGAATTACAATACAACGATTTCCCACAGTGGAGTAGGTTAGAAAAGGTCATTAATTATTAACGCCAGCTTTGCAAGGTGTTGATTCAGCGCAGGCTTTTGGCTCACATTCATGCTGATTGGACTGGAGGAAAGGAAAAAAAAACCTTCTTGAATTCCAAGAAGAAATGTGGTGCTCCAGCTGCAAACGTGCACGCGCATAATAAACAATGCGCATAGTTGGTACGCAAACTAGTAATTGGCTTGCTTTAATGGCGCACATGGCGCAGTGGAAACAGGGACGGTGGAGATCCTATTGCGCACGGATATATATCATCCACATCCAAACTCCTAGAACAGTATGACCCCTTAGGGTTGGATGAACTCTTGTAGTGTTAGTTTATCCCTGTACAAAACCTCTAAGTATGCAGTTAACACAGATATTTTGTGTCTTTGCTGCATGCGTAAGCACTGCTGAAAGGCGCACATCGCCAAAACGGAGGTGAGAAATACCTGCACTGTTATCGAGCTCTGACCATTCTGGATCGCTTTAACATATGCAAACACTTTGTCTTTGCCAGGTAATCTATCAGCATTGTTATGCTAAAGAGACATGGATAAAGTCTGCGCTTTTGTTGCACTGAAGTGCGGATTGGCGCAATCTTTCACTTTCTCCCTCTCTGCTGTTTTTGTCCTGGCCCCTCTTTTATGTGTAATGAAAGTAAAACAAAAACTGATAACGTTAAACACATTAATCAGCCTCGTGCTGCATGTCAGGACGTGCTTCAGTGCGCTGGATGAGCTATAAAAATGATGCGGGATGATTAATGGAGAAAGCTGTACTGAGCATGCATGGAAACTGAAAACTGGACAAGATGGAATCAGTGTTGTCATGTTTGCATTTATAATAATAATATTCCCTAAAAAGAAATGGCAGAAACTAATAGGCTATTTAAACCTTTTCAAAATGGGCTTTTATGCACCACGATCATAGACATCAACAGCCACTAAATTACATTCAAGAATATGAACATCAAGCAAAAATCATAATTAGACTGATTGTATTTTCACTAAAATGTTTGATGGGAAAGTATCCTTTTGCACATGCATTCCTGTAAATAGCCAAAGCATGAGTGACTTACCTTCTGATTCAGATCCGTAGGTATTTACTATTACCAGAACAGCCAGTAAGATCATTCTGACATCCATGATGCGCGTGGAGAAGAGGACCGTACTGCAGAACCCCGTACTGAGGAGCACAGTAAGCGCGCGCATGTTAAACTCACAGCCCTGTTACACCTCTCTCCCGCCCCCCTTAGTGGGCGTTCCCTGTTATTAAACCGCCTCCTGGCGTCCCACACACTATTAAACACTTTTTGGGCTTTGCTTGTTGTTGTTGGCTTTGCTTACTTATTCTGAAGCATGATGCTATATTTTCTTCTCATTTTAGTCTCAGTGCCCACCACTGACTGTAAACCAGCTCACAGTTCTGTCATTGCATGTTTTTAGTATTATTATCCATCCATCCATCCATCCATCCATCCATCCATTATCTGTAGCTGCTGATCCTGTCCTACAGGGTCGCAGGTAAGCTGGAGCCCATCCCAGCTGACTACGGGCGAAAGGCGGGGTACACCCTGGACAAGTCGCCAGGTCATCACAGGGCTGACACACAGACACAGACAACCATTCACACTCACATTCACACCTACGGTCAATTTAGAGTCATCAGTTAACCTAACCTGCATGTCTTTGGACTGTGGGGGAAACCGGAGCACCCGGAGGAAACCCACGCGGACACGGGGAGAACATGCAAACTCCGCACAGAAAGGCCCTCGCCGGCCACGGGGCTCGAACCTGGACCTTCTTGCTGTGAGGCGACAGTGCTAACCACTACACCACCGTGCCGCCCTATTATTATTATTATTATTATTCTCATCTCATCTCATCTCATTATCTCTAGCCGCTTTATCCTGTCCTACAGGGTCACAGGTAAGCTGGAGCCCATCCCAGCTGACTACGGGCGAAAGGCGGGGTACACCCTGGACAAGTCGCCAGGTCATCACAGGGCTGGCACATAGACACAGACAACCATTCACACTCACATTCACACCTACGGTTAATTTAGAGTCACCAGTTAACCTAACCTGCAGGTCTTTGGACTGTGGGGGAAACCGGAGCACCCGGAGGAAACCCACGCGGACACGGGGAGAACATGCAAACTCCGCACAGAAAGGCCCTCGCCGGCCACGGGGCTCGAACCTGGACCCTCTTGCTGTGAGGCGACAGTGCTAACCACTACACCACCGTGCCGCCCTATTATTATGATTATTATTATTATTATTATTAAAATTCTTCCCATCATTCCCAAATGTTCAGTTTGCATGGAGGAATATGGAATGCCAAACAGCTTTGCATCCTTTACAGGAATAAATTATGCAGGAATCCTATTTCCTTACCTTTAATCTGTAACTGACATCAAACCAGGTTTTTTTTTCCCAAAAGTTTCTTAACACTAAGAGCATCTTAACTAGGAGAGAGAGAGAGTGTTGATTGTGCTGCTCGCTCTACCATTTAACAATAATCTTTGTGCTGCAATGCTTTTGAGAAACTCATGCCCGATTTGTCACTTAATGTTGTTGTGCTTTGCTAAATTAAAGCTCTGCTAACTTGCTGTGGTAAACCATGTCAGTGTTCAAACATGGTTTTGTGTGTGTGTGTGTGTGTGTGTGTGTGTGTGTGTGTGTGTGTGTGTGTGAACACAAGTGTGAAAGAAGACTTCTGATTTCTTTAAATACAGTATAGCAATTAGACTTTTACTGGAATAGAACATTCCATTAGGCTATCCAGCTGAATCTGTGATGGGATGGACTGGAGCAGAATGAGCTTTAGGATGTGCTGCATAACAGGACGCAGATGTGAGCTCGGTTTCCAGGAGTATAGCTCGAGCGTGCCAAGTCATTCACCTAAAATAAAGCCAAAGAGAAGAAAAGAGACCAGAACAACACAAAAGTGCATCACCTCCAGAAAAGCCAGCATTTCATGCAGATCAGCCCTTCTCAGAGTGCTTGCATGAATTACCAGCTTTTAGAGGTTAGTGAGGCGAACACAGTGCTCTTTTTACATCCAAATCTGCCCAAACTCTAAAGTGGACCGTTGGTCTGATCACAGTTTGATCTACTGTATATGCTGTACAGTTTTAATGTATATAACGTTTCCGCCTTTCTTTCATTTGTATATGCTGATGCTTTACCTTCACCTCATTGCCTTTAAAGTACTTTGAGTTATTAACTTTCCTCTCTTTAAAAGACAGGCGCTGAATGCAGATGTCGTTTTACAAGGTGGCACTAGTGGGAGAGTTCACACCTGCACTGAGATTCTGCAAACCCGTTTCCAGTTGGCCCTGGCTAACGAGAGAGAGCCAGAATGGGACGAGAATAAGGAGAGGAGGCACAACTGTGGATGGAAAGCACTAGGAGTAATTCATCAGATCCCAATTATTAAAGAAGTGTGACACAGTGCGAGACGAGGCTCACTATTCTGGCGCTACACATTCTCTTGGCAGTGAATTAGCCCTGAAGGCTGGCAGATCAGCAGCTCTGGTGATTTAAAAGCCTGGGCATATGTTGACCCAAACAAAAGACGCTGGCTATTATCACACCAGAGTACACCATAAACTTACTAGCAAAGACTTCATTTTTAGTAGTTTTCCAATTACTTTTTTCCCCTTTTTGTTTCTTTGCCAAATAATGCTAATCTTGTCTCGTTCTCATGTGTCCTATGTAAAACAACCCCAAGTATGTCTAACCATGTCTAATAAACACCATGAACTACACAACCCAATCTTTCATCTGTGCATTTTTTTATCTGAAATATAAGAATGCAGCAGATTTGCTGTGATAACCTGGCAGCTGCTCTAATGAGTAGTTTGATGGAGATGATGAAAAGTCATAACTCTTGTGATTTTTTTTCTCTTATACGGTCAGTAGCGGATGCTTGCACTTGCTCTCAAAAACAGCCCCCTCATTTGTTATCCAAACATAACTTTGAAAGCTAATACACATATTAAAACAGGCCCACTCTGCAACCACTGCTTTATTTTCAAATGGAAAATTCCTTTACTCTTTAGATGGCATCATCAGAGTTGTTTTATTTAATGTTAGAGATTTGCTTTTGTGATTCGTGTAAGCTGAGTTTACTTTGTAGAGGGGCAGCTAGATTTAGCATAATGTGGAGATGGAAACCATTTAAAATGGACAATACACTGGATCAAGTAATTGTACAAAGATTTGGTTTCTGGTTTAGTCTTTCTGTGACATGACATAACATTGTTTTGTTTTGCTTTGTTTCCTTTCAAAGTCTCTTAGATCAGGGATGCATTTCAAATAACGTTTGAAGAAACATCATTATGGTAATGTGGTATTTATCAGGAATTTCTGGATTAAAGCTTATTAACAATCCTGGCTATCATCTACTTGTAATGAGGGAAATGCCATTAACAGTGAAGTGTGAGGTCAGTCTCTGATTACCCCCTGTCCCTGTAAGTCCTGCATATGAAGATGTGTCTTGCTGAGCAACACTCCTGAGATAAGTAAACAAAGGACCAAAGGGAGTGTAGGAGATGAAGGTGTTGTCAGTGACACTGGCATGGCCTGGTGGGATTTTGCTGAAACCATCTGACTCCAAACGCCCTGAGATCCTGCAAAGTGATAGAGTTCCTCTCAGACTGCAAGGCAGTAAGCCCGGGCTCCTTCGAAATAAAACACAAAACCTGCATGTCCACTGTGTCGACCTGACAAATGAAATCAAGAGTACACCCTTCCTGTTTGCAATAAAAAATTGAATAATCAAATGCATGTCACACTCCAATCAATGCATTATATATATATATATATATATATATATATATATATATATATATATATATACACACACACACATTATATATATATATATATATATATATATATATATATATATATATATATATATATATATATACACACATTATCTGTAACCGCTTGTCATGTCCTACAGGGTCGCAGGCAAGCTGGAGCCTATCCCATCTGACTACGGGCGAAAGGCGGGGTACACCCTGGACAAGTCGCCAGGTCATCACAGGGCTGACACATAGACACAGACAACCATTCACACTCACATTCACACCTACGGTCAATTTAGAGTCACCAGTTAACCTAACCTGCATGCCTTTGGACTGTGGGAGAAACCGGAGCACCCGGAGGAAACCCATGCGGACATGGGGAGAACATGCAAACTCCACACAGAAAGGCCCTCGCTGGCCATTGGGCTCGAACCAAGGACCTTCTTGCTGTGAGGCGACAGTGCTAACCATTACACCACCGTGCCACCTCTATATATCTATATATTTATAGATAGATAGATAGATAGATAGATAGATGTGGCACGGTGGTGTAATCGTTTTTAGAGTGAAGTTCTTGGTATTTTTTTTCGAAAGTGATTGGCAATGACTCATTCATTGGCAATGATATTAGGTTCTCAAAAAAACCCCACTGAGTCTGTCTTGTAATTCAGGGGATTTTTGTAGTTTTGCTTGTTTTTTTTTTAAAGAAACCTTGCCAGAAATATTCACACGATATGGTGAGTGGTCATACGGAACTCTCAGGACAGAAAGAAATGAACACAAACCCATTTACAGTGGATTTTCATTCATCTTTAGTAATTGCCTGGTCAGGGTCATGGTTGTTGGTTGCTAGTTTGTTTATATTTTGTGAAATAGAACTAACTAACTAAAGGAAATGGCATAGGTAGGTACAAACCAAAGTAATAACTGTGTGAGTGAGATTGAAAAAAAAACCAGTCCAACAAGCATCTATAGTCTAAACTTTCAAGTTTGGGCCACACATACTATAAATTTAATTACAAATATACAGTAGATACAGCTATTTGGAGCCCTGCACAAATTTGGATACAGATACTGGCATTGCATTACACAGCTGGTTTAAATGGGTTGGAGATTTTTTTTTTGGCTACTGCATGGAAGGGCATCCAAGCTATCACTGACTACAAGCCCGCGCCACGAAGCTGCGAAAGCAACACACCTCTGCTGAACGACTTGAACAGCTTCTTCGCACGTTTCGAGGGACAAAACAACACCCATCCACAGAAAACACCACCCCCACCTCACGACCAGACACTGTGTCTGTCTGTCGCTAGCGTGAAGAGAGCACTCACCAACATCAACCCACGCAAAGCAACAGGCCCAGACAACATCCCCGGTCAGGTGTTGAAGGACTGCGCTGAGGAACTAAAGCATGTCTTCACTGACATCTTTAACACCTCACTGGAACAAGCCATTGTCCCCTCCTGCTTCAAAGCCGCCACCATCATACCCGTGCCAAAGAAGCCATCACCATCCTGCTTCAACGACTACCGTCCTGTAGCACTGACACCCATTATTATGAAGTGCTTCGAACGACTGGTCATGGCACACATCAAATCCACCCTCCCACCCACCCTGGACCCCTTCCAGTTCGCATACAGGGCCCGACGCTCCACAGAGGATGCAATCTGCTCTGCTCTTCACCCAGCCCTCACTCACCTGGAGAAAAAAGATTCATATGTGAGAATGCTGTTCATTGACTTCAGCTCAGCATTCAATACCATAATACCCCAACAGCTGATCTGCAAACTGGACCAGCTGGGCCTCAGTACCTCCCTCTGCAACTGGCTACTAGACTTCCTCAGCAAGAGACCACAAGCAGTACGTGTCGGCAACAACACCTTGAGCACCATCACGGTAAGCACAGGAGCTCCACAAGGCTGTGTGCTCAGTCCTCTGCTCTTCACCCTGCTGACACACGACTGCAAAACAACCTACAGTACCAACCACCTGGTGAAGTTTGCAGACGACACAACTCTGGTGGGTCTCATCACCAACGGCGACGAGACGCACTACAGGACTGAGGTGGACCTTCTGGCCAAGTGGTGCAGAGACAACAACCTCCTGCTGAACGTCAGTAAGACAAAGGAGATTGTTGTCAACTTCCAGAGAGGCCACAGCCAACACCTGCCACTGACCATCGATGGTGCTGCTGTGGAGAGAGTGAGAAGCACAAAATTCCTTGGAGTGCACATCAGCGAGGACCTCTCTTGGACCAACAACACCGCAGCACTGGCCAAGAAAGCCCAACAGCGCCTCTACTTCCTGCGCAAACTGAAGCACGCCAGTGCTCCACCGCCCATCATGACTACGTTCTACAGAGGGACCATTGAGAGCATCCTCTCCAGCTGCATCACTGTATGGGGCGGGAGCTGCACTGACCACAACAGGAAAGCCCTGCAGCATATAGTGAACACAGCTAGGAAGATCATCAATGCACCCCTCCCTGCAAGACATATACACCACCCGCCTCACCCGCAAAGCTCTCACAATCGTGAGAGATGAGAATCACCCAGCACACAACCTGTTTAGCCTCCTGCCCTCTGGAAAGAGGTACAGGAGCCTACGGCCCAGAACCACCAGACTCACCAACAGCTTCATCCACCAGGCCGTCAGGATGTTGAACTCCCTCCCCTCTCTCCCATCACTGACAGCTCCACCCACCAGACAGCCAAGAAGTTAGGATCTTGCCCCCCCCCGCATGGGAAAGACTCTGACTCAGGAACCCCCCCCCATACACACACACACACACACACACACGGAAAGACTCTGACTCAGGAAGCCCCCCCACACACACACATGGAAAGACTCGAACTCAGGAAAGACTCTGACTATGGAACTGCACTATGTGACTTTGCACCTTTACCTGCACTACCTCACTTTTTTTTACACACCATACACTGTTTCTTGTTGCTGCTGCCCTCCACGGAAAATACTTCTCTATGGAACTACACATGTGACTTTGCACCTTACCTGAACTATCTCATAAGAACTGCCTTGGGCCCTGCAATATAACAACTTACCATATGCTGCTTCTGAATGCTGCTACACATTATTAACACATTATTATTTAACACATTATTCTACATAATGCTGCTACTGTGATAACCTCAACTGGTCTGCCCTGGACTGTGCTGTACTGTACTGTACTGTGTCTTGTATACCAGTCTTGTTCTTATCTTCCTGTCTTTAGCCTAGATTATTTTTCTAAATGTTAAATGTGTCAATTTTTTTTTTAATCATTACTTTATTATTACTTATTGCTTGTTACACTGTTATTGGTCCTGTCTTGCACTTTAATGTTTGTCTTGTTAATGTCAGTCCTATGTTTGTCTATGTCTTTACATGGGATAGAGAGAAACGTAATTTCAATTTCCTTGTATGACCTGTGCATATGAAGAAACTGACAATAAAGCTGACTTGACTTGACTTGACTTGACTTTCCTCGCCTTCTTCGGCCAGTGGTTCCATGTGTGATGTAGATGTGACGCCAGGGGCGTATCAAGCTTTCCAAAAGTGGGGGTGTTCTGGAATGGGGAAGCCATATCATTAGAAATCGGTTTATGGCTATATACACGCCCGGTGTGTACACTGTGATGTACTGTCAATGACCGATATGGAACTTTTTCATACCCATGGTCCATGGATCCAAATGAAAGGGAGGACAGCAGAAAGCCTATAAATCCAGTTGACTCCAGCCAGGTTCTGCATTTCATGCAGAGATCTATCATGTTGGGTTTTGGTGTTGTTACTGCCAGGGCTATGTAATTATTCAGTAAGTGAAGGCAAAAAGTATTGAGTGATAATTCTAGGTAACAGGATACTGTTCTATAACAGAGATGTCAGTATTGCTGCCTACACTGGTATACACTGATATAAACAAAACCAAAAACTTCACATTGCCCAAGAAGTCATACACAGTGTATAGATCATACACCATCATGCATAACAGTTTGGACTGGGATCGCTTTGTGTGAGCAGGAGGCATGGCTAATCAGTTCATGTTGGAGAAGCGCAGCATCCTGGAAGGACCTCTTTAGTATAGCATTCAAATAAGATGGGGCAATTCCTGCTTTTAATGTCTTTAATTATTCAAACTCGTGTACAAAACTTGTTTGCATCATGCATTACATCAGGTTTAATGCATAAAATTTGAAAATGATGCAATAGACTACACATACAACAAACACTTAATGGCCAAATAACATTACTGTACAACAATTATTGAACATTCATTCGATTTGAAATGCCTTTAAATCTCAATTGAAAAACTCTTCTAAAAAGTGATAAGCAGTTATAATGCATGAAAAGTAGACTTGGTACAAACACACACAAAAGAGGACAGCATTAATAGTCCTATGGAAATTAACACAATCTTTTAGGGCATGGCACCTGGGACAACTATTTGAACGACAGCATCGCAAGCGCTTTGAGAAGGGTCTGTGTGCAGAGCCAGGCACAGTAAGCACCGCATGCGACGTCAAACCTGGAACGGTGAATCAGGAGCGGTAAAACTGGTGTTGGCTCTGCAGCTCTGCAGACAGATACTGTATTATTGAGCGCTTTCGGCACGCTACACAAACTGGCTATTATATTCATGCAACTGCTGATTGGTCGGGTGAGAAAAACTGTTTTGAGTCCGTTGCGTGGCTGTTTTTTGTCTAACGTTATGGCAATAGTTTACTTCCTTGTTACACATTTTATAGTAGCTGTATAATTTTCATAATGATGTCATTTTAATCTGACAAAAGTGCGGGGGATGAAATTGTGTTTCAACAAAAGTGGGGGGGATGAAACGTACGCATCCCCCGCGGGTGATACGCCCCTGTGTGACGCACTTCTGAGTTGTTCCAGGAAGTTGTCGAAAAGAGACCACTGAGCTCTAGTGCCGGGCCTTTTCCGGGAAATAAGAGTTTGGGTCATGGCGACAGGATGTGTATGTCAGCCTCAGTTCGGAGGTTTCAGTTTCAAAACCAATAAGAGGTAAGAATAGAATAATATAAAGTACAGACACTTGGTATATTTTATTTCTGTGATTTTTAAATTATTCATTTTTGGATTACACTTCATTTTTGTGGCTACTGCCTCATAGAGTAAAGATATATATGCTATATTTACTTTATAGACATGGTATCAGAAAACAATTTTATTTATAAGCAGTAGCCACATGTACCCACAGGGTACCTTTTTTTTCTAATTTGCTCACTATATCTATATAGAGTATATCATAGATCAATTTAAGTTTTAAAAATTGTACTATGAATGTCATCTCCATTTAAAAATATTTATGTTTTGCCCCTTCCACCTAGCCTAGTAAACTAGACCCACCCGCCTAGCGGCCAAAAATATTTTTGCCTAGCGAATGGGTCTAGCCTCGCACCATATCAACAAAACACCCCGGGCATCAAATCGTGCCCGCCAATCACAACGCAAGGTTTTTGTTTGGATTCTTTGGGCGGGCTTTTGCAGGAGTGACGACAAAGCTGCGCGACGCTGGAGAAAGCACAGCAGGAAAGATGGCTACGGCTAGTGAACAGCGCGCGTTTGACTCCGCTTTGGAATCAGTTTTAGAAGAATTAGACTTGGAGTTTTCGTTGAAACATGAGCAGGAAGAGGCTCTCCGCTCATTCCTTTTCAAGAAGGACGTTTTCGCTGTTTTGCCGACCGGCTATGGCAAAAGTCTGATCTACCAGCTGGCTCCGCTCGTAGCCAAAAGGATGGGGCTAGTTTGTGCAGTACGAAGAATTAATAAACAGCTTTGAAACATTACTTTTTGATTGTTTCTTATTTTCCCGTTATTTTAAATTTAAGGGAAATTATTTCACCAAACACCACTAAATAAAAACTCTCAAAAACAGTTTAAGCAAACCCTTGAAAAACACTTGAAAAAAATAAGAGTGTATGTTAAGTATGTGGTACAGACTCCAAACTTGTGGTCATTATCTCCAAACTTCTTAATATCTAGAACCTGTTTATTAATTAATACGCATTTTGAAAAATTATTTACTTCAAGGTCTCCCCCACTGTGCGCTCTGACTACATCACAGTCACTGTTGCGCTGATTGGTCAGAGCGTTGGCCTATACGCACAGAGACAGTTTGAAAGACAGCGGTTTGTTCCACCCCCACCCTTCAGAAATGTCTACGGATCGAGGCCAGACTAAATATTCACATTTAGTCTGGCTTGCCAGGCTACCTTCCACCTTCAGATGACCAGATATTTTTAGCAGACGGAATATGATTGTGGCCACTTTAGTGCGGAGTGTATTTTCATAGTGAGTCAGAAGAAGAGAAGAAGAAGCCTTTATTTGTCATATGCACACTCAAGCACAGTGAAATTCATCCTCTGCATTTAGCCCATCTGAAGCAGTGAACACACGCATGCACATACAAGTGAGCAATGAGCACACACACATACCCAGAGCAGTGGGCAGCTATGCTACAGCTGCCCAGAGAGCAGTTGTGGGTTTGGTGCCTTGTTCAAGGGCACTTCAGCCCAAGGCCACCCCGTGTTAACCTAAATGCATGTCTTTGAACTGTGGGGGAAACCGGAGCACCCAGAGGAAACCCACACAGACACGGGGTGAACATGCAAACTCCACACAGAAAGGCCCCTGTCAGCCGCTGGGCTCAAACCCAGAACCTTCTTGCTATGAGGCAACAGTCAGTGCGTTTACATGCACATAGAGAGAATCGAATTTCTGCCGTTGCTCGACTGAAATCGAAGTTCAAAATGCCATGTATACACCTTAATTCAGTTGAAATTGAACCGAACTTGATTTCTCTGAATCGAGCTACACGACCTAGATTATGCGATTTCTGCCGAGCTACTTAGTGCATGTAAACCCTATTGAGCTACGTATTCGAGCTACTTACTTCAGCACTGCCCCTTCCGGAAGTGACGAGTGACGAGACCACAAGCGGGAAACACAACAGCCTCGGTCGGCATGACAACGAATCATGACAACGGCATGAATCTTTTCTTTTTGTGGCATTGTTTGCACTGTTAAAATTTAGCTCACTTACTGTATCACCAAATACATCTGTACAGCTGTTGCATAGCTGTGAATTGTGTACATAAACAAGTCATTGTATTTGTGTATATATATATATATATATATATATATATATATATATATATATATATATGTCCAACATCTGAAGAATGTCAATAAAAACAAAACAATTGAACTTTTTGTGTTTATTAAGACATAAGTTAAATTGTAAGCAAAAAAAAAAAATTTTTGTAAGCAAAAAATGGACTTTAGAAAAATATACAATTGTGCAAAATAAGTTGTCTTACAAAACAGTGGTGTACGCAGGACAGTTTGTAGCCATACAGTCTGTTAGAGCAAGCCTAACAGCTTGAGCACGGAACTTGTGAACACGGAACTGCCAGTGTTGCCAGATTGGGCGGTTTTAAGTGCATTTTGGCAGATTTGAACATGTTTTGGGCTGGAAAACGTCAGCAGTATCTGGCAACACTGCTGATAACTTTGTCTATACTCTTGAATAGCTCTTCTTCATGACGACAACCGGAAGTCTACCAACACGATGGGGCGTGTAGCACCACCTGTGGCTCGGGTGCACAATGTACCTCACACAATAGCTCGATTGACTTGTGTGCATGTAGGATTGGATTTCTCTGGCACCCCTGCTGGGACCCTTAGCTCGATTACCGACAGTAGCTCGATTTGAATGTGCATGTAAACGCACTGAATGATAACCACTACACCACCGTGCCGCGTCAGGAGGTTGAATGTGTAATCTGCCTCTGTTGAGTCTCCACAGGAAGCCGTGGTGCTGTTTGTCCTGTACAATTTGTGCTGTAATCATCAGCCAACTCTCTGACTGAGATGGAATCAAGAGTCCGGCTGCAGTTCAGCTCTGATGAGGGTGCTTAGAGAGGGCAGGGATGCTGATGGCCGAAAGTTGAGAGGCAAGCATGTTCACCCAGTGGACAACATCTAGCATGCATGCCACAAGGTTCAATATTACAGGGTTTAATTTTGACTATGAGTGCAAAGGAAGTAATAAATAATTGTGATGACAGTAGAAACACACACATGTTTATTTTTAGTGTGTTGTTCTTTTCTTAATTGTACCCCCACTGCCTCTGTAAAAAAATTTTCTTGTATTAGAGGTTTATTGATTGTGTGATCCTTTTATCTTTCTCAAATTCTTCTTGTGGCCTTGTGCAGCTGTTGATACATTATGTGGGATCATGTGCGTGACAACTGCTATTGCTCTCTGTCCAAATGAGGAATCCAATTTTTTTTTTTTTTGTCAGTGGCTCTATGGCAACTACAGTTTGACTGTGATGATTCTTGGGGGAGTGAAACCAATTGAACCAGAGATCAAGAGCAAACTGAAAGAACTAAAAGCGCCACACGTATTTACTTATCTCACAGCCCGAGAAGAGACTGTGTTTGTGCAGCCGATCCTCTGCAGAAAATCACATGCATGAGGGAATGGCCATTTCACTTTGCCAGAAGACATCGTATGTGACACAGATCAAAGTGGGCTTTGATTACTAGGACTAATAAAACACCTTCTTTCCACCTTAACAGCCTTAATAATTTACACATCACAGACTGAGCTCAGGGCTGCACAGTGGTGTAGTGGTTAGTGCTGTCGCCTCACAGCAAGAAGGTCTGGGTTCGACCCCGTGGCTGGCGAGGGCCTTTCTGTGCGGAGTTTGCATGTTCTCCCCGTGTCTGCGTGGGTTTCCTCTGGGTGCTCCGGTTCAGTCCAAAGACATGCAAGTTAGGTTAACTGGTGACTCTAAACTGACCGTAGGTGTGAATGTGAATGGTTGTCTGTGTCTATGTGTCAGCCCTGTGATGACCTGGCGACTTGTCCAGGGTGTACCCCGCCTTTCGCCCGTAGTCAGCTGGGATAGGCTCCAGCTTGCCTGCGACCCTGTAGAACAGGATAAAGCGGCTAGAGATAATGAGATGAGACTGAGCTCACCCTGAGTCCCATTTTTGTACATCAGTATACATTTTATATATCTCTCTTTCCCTTGTTAGTTTGATAGAGCTAATTCAGGCTGTATTTGTGCTAACAGGAAATGGCCCTTACAGAAAAATCACATGCATTTCACATGTGATCATAGGTTTTTCACGTGAGCTTGTATAAAACTTGTGAAGGAAGAATTCAAGTAAATACGTAACATCATGTGAAAAATGTGATCAAACCCAAAAAGAATCGCATGTGAACAATGAAGCCACATACCCCATATAGGAAAAATGTGAAAGTTTTGTTGGAAAACAATGAAAACTAAGAGAATCTCATCTCTAGCCACTTTATCCTGTTCTACAGGGTCGCAGGCAAGCTGGAGCCTATCCCAGCTGACTACGGGCGAAAGGCAGGGTACACCCTGGACAAGTCACCAGGTCATCACAGGGCTGACACATAAACACAGACAACCATTCACAGTCAATTTAGAGACACCAGTTAACCTAACCTGCATGTCTTTGGACTGTGGGCGAAACCGGAGCACCCGGAGGAAACCCACGGGGAGAACATGCAAACTCCACACAGAAAGACCCTCGCCAGCCACGGGGCTTGAACCCAGACCTTCTTGCTGTGAGGTGACAGCACTAACCACTACACCACCGTGCCGCCCACTAAGAGAATCATGTGGAAATAAAGAATAGAGTGGAAAAAATAGACATGGAAAAAACCAAGTCATTTTGGGGGAGAAAAATCACGTGAATATAAATCAGTCCTGAAAAATCACATTAAAAAAAATTTAGTCATGTAAAAAAAAAATCACATATGAAAAAAGGAACCATGTGAAAATTTAAAATGAGAAAATAAATGAATCGTCTGTGTGTGTGTGGGGTCACGTGAAAAATCACGTGGAAAAAAAAATATATATCATGGAAAAAATCAAATGTGAAAATAAAAACAAAAAACGTGAGACATAACAGTGTCTAAAAATCACGTGTATATTTCTTTTGTGAATCATGTAATTATTCATGTGTGACATTTCTGTAAGATTTCAGCAGTACCGTCTCACCACCTTGTAGGGATTAAATACAAAGTAGAGGGTCCATATGTTCAGTGTGGAATGTCATTGGATTGTGTATTAAACTGTTGTGGTCACTGTGAATGGCAGATGATGTGAGAGCCTGACTGAGTTACTAAGTCACTCTGCATGAAAATATTTCTGTCATGTGGGAGATGTCGCAGTTCTCTGAAAGGGTAAAGACTTTTTTCTTTTGCTTTGTTCTTATTTTTAATGGTGAATATAAAGAGGTATTTTGTCTTAGCTGAGGTCTGACTCAGTAATGAATATTTCCTGGTTCCTTCTGTTTCAGTTATCAGATGTTAGAAAAGATGTTGAGGTCATAAACTATATATCAACCAGAATTTCTGGAAAACGTTTTAACGATATGAGTTTAAAGCTAGGGTAGACAACTTTGGAGAAACCAGCATGAGTAGGCTAGATTTTGAAAGCATCTAAACAAAAATCCCACCCCTCACTTCAGTGCTCCCTCCGCCACTCCTCCAAAGCACATGAGCAAGCACTGCCTGATTACTGCTGGAGGACAAGTCCACGAGAGAGAGAGAGAGCGCATTGGGGAGAGGAGCATTGCAGTCATATCCAACTAACTCAAGTCTCATTTTCATGTAAGAGAACACCTAACATTATCATAATGAATGTAAACAACAAACATGGCTAATGTCTGTACTCACAGCTGTTGACTAGCTCACTAGCCTTAGCAATATGTCTGCAATAAATCTGCCTGGCATCGTGGAAGACTTCAGTCATGTGCAATAAGTGCACGGGCAGAGTGCATGCAGGTAGGCACGTAGACAGGCATGTAGCAGAATAAAATGACAGTATGGGCTTTTTACACCTCTGCAACTACCACAGGTGACAGACTTTTTTTTCTTGTATTGTCAGAGCATTTGTTTTATTAATTGCTGTCAGGATGTAAAGAGAATTTCAGGAAATACTGTATAACAAAATATCTTCCAAAATAAATAGCCTACCCTAGCTTTAAATAATTTTTAAAGCCACTTAAGCACACCATATGGGATACCTTGGCACATCACGTAGAATCGCAAAAGAACGTGGGAAGAATGTAACTAATCTCATATCATTATGTCAGATAAGAAGGTGAAGTAAGATAAGTTCTGTTATTTTTGTATACAGATTGAAGTTGGGGATAAGAGTGTGTTACTTTAGGGTTTACACTATGCTATTTTTATTCATGATGAAATGATTGAATTTCAAGATGATATGTTTGTGCATGAATAATGTTAAAAAATGGTTATTTGGATACATAATTTACTATAGCGAATAGTTGGATGTCAGTAAACCCGCTGAAGCTCAGCAGACTACAAACATGGACCCTCCGAACTACAATTCCCATAACACACAGCACCCTCTGTCTCCCGCCTACTGAATCACAGCTAGCTTTCATTTCCTCAATCACCTGTCCCTCCATATAAGCTCCCCTCACAAACACACCTTTGTGAATTATCGTTCTGCTACCAGTTCATACCAAGCCTTGTAGCTTTCTGACTGCCTGCTTCATTTCTGACCCTCGCTACTTTCTTCTCATTTCTTGCTCTTTGTCTTTCCTACATTACGTTGTTCGCCAATCGCCCAACCCTCACTAGTTTTCCGACACTGATTCCAGTCTTTCGATTTGGCTTTGTTGACTTTCTGCAATCTGTCTTCCTCTGCACATACATCTGTAAGTGCCTGTACTCTCACAGGATACTTCACCAACATGGATGTAGCGGAGGATTCCAAACAGACTGCTTTAAATGCGCAGGGGCATTTGCTAGGAGAACATCAGCAGATGCTTGCCAATCTCAACACCCAGATGTCACAGCTTGCAACCGTGATGTCGCAGGCCCTCCTAGCATGCCCCGAGTCTCCTCCAAGTCTGGCGTTGCAACTCCCCACTCCGGAGAAGTTCGCTGGAGACGTCAGCGCATGTAAAGGTTTCCTGTTACAATGTTCTTTGTATTTTGCCACTATGCCCAACCTATCAGACGAGCATAAGATCACTAAATGTTTGTCTTTTCTCACTGGCAAAGCACTCCGCTGGGCTACTGCAATCTGGAACAAGGGTGGTGAGCAAACTAAATCCTATGAACAGTTCCTCTGTCTATTCAAGCGCGTATTGGACCACGAACCTGAGGGGATAGAGGTTGGAGAGAGCCTACTCGCCAGTTTCCAGGGCAATCATAGTGTTGCTGAATATGGCCTGGACTTCAGGACACTAGCTGCCACCAGTGGATGGAACAACCCCGCCCTTAAGGCAATTTTTTGCCAGGGTCTCCGTCCTGAGATCATCAACGAACTGGCTTGTAGAGATGAAAACTTTTCTCTCAACTCCCTCATTGATCTAGCCATCCATCTTGACCAGTTGTTAAAGCACTGACCCTCAATTCAAGATTGTGCCAGGACTGCTCCCCCATCGGAGGACAGTGCATCCATGGAGGTCTCTCACACTAGATTAACCCATGCTGAGTGAGCTAGATGACGCACAGAGGGGTTGTGTTTCTACTGCGGGAACTCCGAACATAACATCCGGAACTGTCCGATCCGATCAGCCCATGAGAACCTAGCTAAGAAACCCTTACCATCTACAAGTCCGGTGAGAAAGCTCTCCTCGAAGTCTTTCCAGTTACCAGTGTTACTAAAGGTTGCATCCTCCATTCACACCCTATCTGCTTTCATCGATTCAGGGGCAGAGGGCAACTTTATCAATAAAGCCATCATGCAGAAGCTCAACCTACCCATCACCCCACTGCACAGCACACTCAGCATCTGGACCATTGATGGAGGACCCATAGGTGATGGGCTGGTCACCTCACGCACCCAACCTGTGCAGATCCAGGTCGGAGCATTACACAAAGAGCTCATATCCCTCTACATTACATCAACCATTAACGATGATATTATTCTCAGATATCCCTGGCTGCAACTCCACAACCCTCTCATTTCTTGGCAAAACAAGGAAATTCTCCAGTGGTCACCTACATGTTTCCAGAGCTGTCTTTCTCATCCTCAGGTCCAGGTATCCTCCACCTCTGTAGATAGCCCTCAACCTGACTCCGTTGACAATGTTCCTGACTGCTATCAGGACCTCTCCGAAATCTTCAGCAAGGGGAAGGTCTGCGGGCTACCTCCGCACAGGCCTTACGACTGCACCATAGACCTACTACCAAGTATGTCTCCGTCCCATGGTCACATTTATCCCCTGTCCCAGAAGGAACATGCTGCCATGGAGGATTACATTCAGGACGTTCTCAAACAGGGATATATTCACCCGTCCAAATCTCCCGCATCAGCTGGTTTCTTTTTCGTGGAGAAATGTGGGGGTGGACTGAGGCCCTGCATAGATTACAGAGGTCTAAACCAGGTCACTGTCAAATATCCTTATCCTCTTCCCTTGGTTCCAGCAGCTCTGGAACAACTACAGACCGCTAAAATATTCTCCAAACTAGACCTATACAGTGCATACAATCTGATCTGGATCAAGAAGGGTGATGAGTGGAAAACCACCTTTAGCACCACTGCTGGACACTTCGAATACCGGGTCATGCCTTATGGCCTTTCTTCAGCTCCCAGCGTGTTCCAATGTTTCATCAGTGATGTGCTATGGGACCTGCTGGGCAAATACAAGCAGTCGTCGACTTACGACCTATGTGACTTACGACCAATCGACTTTACGACCGTCTGGTTATGACTGGCAAGTGTTTCCCAGCTGAGCGTACGACAGTTTCCGCCCCAGCTCCCAGCAGCGCCCAGCATCCAGCCAGTGTTGCCAGATACTGCTGATGGTTTCCAGCCCAAAATATGTTCAAAACCCACCAAAATGCACTTAAAACTGCCCAATCTGGCAACACTGCATCCAGCCTCTTCTATTATGTGTGCAGTGTTTTGCTGGACAAACAACGAGCGAGCTACAGCACGCGTACGGCTTAACCAGATCTTGTGCTATAACGTGCGCAGCTGGTAATCAAAGTAACTTTCACTTTTCTGTTCTGTTACACTGTTCTGTGTCCAGTGTCCAAAATGAAAAGTTAGTTTTCAACTGTTCAGCTAAAAAAAATTTAATTAAAATGATTGTGTTGTTGAAATGATGTGTTTGCAATTTATTTATAATCAAAAACTGATACAGGTGGATGAAAGAGTGATAGTGTGATAAAAAAGTACTATACTAGTACTACTGAGTGATAAGAAGTCCTAGTGAATGCTTGATAAGTCGACAATAATAAATAATTAGGTGTATTTTTTGGCGCGCGCACACTATGGCTCAAAATAATATACCGGCAAGAAATAAAAGTTACTTTCACCCCGAGTATGCAGTGTTTGACTTAAACCAAATAATGAGCCAAGGTAATGAAATAAGAAAATGTTGATAAAATAAGACTTTAAGATAATTACAATATCATTACACATCACAATATACTTACTTTCATTTAACATAAGCCGACTTACGAGCAGATCGGTTTACGACCGGTCAGTCGTAACCAAACACAGTCGTAAGTCGACGACTACCTGTATGTCATTGCATACATTGACGACATCCTAATATACTCCTCAGATGTCCGTCTTCACCAGAAACTCATCAGAGCAGTCCTCAGGTGACTACTGGAAAACAACCTCTACGTGAAGGCTGAGAAGTGTGAGTTCCACCAAAGCAGGATCTCCTTCCTGGGCTACATCATCAGCACCAGTGGAGTTAGTATGGACTCATCCAAGGTCTCAGCCATAACATCCTAGCCAACACCCAGATATATCAAAGATCTTCAATGCTTCCTAGGCTTTGCAAATTTCTACCGCTGGTTCATCTGAAACTTCAGCACTCTGGCAGGCCCTCTAACCACGCTGCTGAAGAAAGGTCCCAAGAGCCTATGTTGGAACCCAGCAGCAGACGAAGCCTTCAACCGACTTAAGCAAGCTTTCACATCAGCTCCTATACTCCAGCATCCTGACCCTGCAAAACCGTTCATCATAAAGGTGGATGCATCCGACACTGGAGTAGGGGCCATCTTGTCCCAACATTTCAGGGAGAAACAGAAGCTACACCCCTTAGCCTTCTTTTCAAAGAAACTAACTTCAGCAGAGAGAAATTATGATGTAGGAAATAAAGAACTGCTTGCTGTTAAACTAGCTCTTGAAGAGTGGCAGCACTGGTTAGAAGGCCACTCACCCCTTCATCATCCTTACTGATCATAAAAATCTTGAGTACCTCAGAAAGGCCAAAAGATTGAACCCACATCAGGCCAGATGAGCCCTATTCTTCACTCGCTTTGACTTCACCATCTCATTCTGTCCAGGATCCAAAAATTTCAAGGCAGATGCCTTATCCAGGGCATTTGGGCCATCCCACCACAAAACCGGTTCACATCCCATCGTCCCACCACAATGTTTTGTGCAATCCATCACCTGGGAACTGGACAAGGAAATCAATGAGTCACAGCCCCAAACCCTGCTGGTTCACCTCCCACATGGTCTTCTCTATGTGCCAAAGCATCTTCGCAGTAAACTCATCACCTGGGCACATGCATCTCAGGGCACATGCATCTCCTGCCACAGGACATCCAAACAGCCAGCATACACACCAGATGCTGAGGAACAGGTACTGGTGGGAGAATATGTTATCAGAAATCAACCAGTTTGTCGCCTCCTGCTCAGAATGCACTCAAGCAAAGGTCCAGAGATATAGCCCCCCCCCCCCCCCCCCCCGGCTGGCAAACTATGCCCACTACTCATTCCCCAAAGACTGTGGTCTCACCTGGTGATCAACTTTATCATGGACCTCCTTCTCAGGACAACACCATGATGATGGTAACCATAGACAGATTTTCGATAGCCTTGAAACTCATCCCACTGCCTGGTATCCCCACAGCCTCTCAAACCATGGAGCTCTTGTTCCAGCAAGTCTTCTGGTACTATGGCATCCCCGAAGACATAGTTAGCAACCAGGGACCCCAATTCATTTCAAAGTTTTGGACAAGTTTCATGGAGAGGTTGGGAGTATCCATGAGCCTCACTTCCACCTATCACCCTCAGTCCAATGGTCAAGTAGAGAGAGCTAACCAGGAAATTGGCTGCTTTCTCAGGATCTATTGCTTGCACAACCAGGGGGACTGGGCACGCTTCCTGCCCTGGCCAAGTATGCACAAAACTCACTGAAACACTCTGCCACCCAACTGATCCCGTTTCAGTGTATACTCTGCTACCAACCGCCCTTGTTCCCTTGGGACTATGCACCCAACCAGGTACAAGCCATCGATGACTGGTTCAAGCACAGTCAGACCGTCTGGGAGGAAGTTCACCAATGTCTGGAATTAGTCTGCGATAAGTAATAAGTACAAGAGATATGCAGATAAGCATAGAGGAGTGACTCCCGACTTCCACCCTGGTGATAGAGTTTGGGTGGCCACAAAGAACCTAAGGGAGACCAACACTGGTAGGAAGCTCCAAGCTCGATACATCGGTCCATTCAGAGTCATGCGTTGCTTCAACGAAGTGTCATACCATCTCAAACTCCCTCCCCACAGCCAACTATTACCCACATTTCACGTCTCACACCTTAAACCTGCCATCCTGGGACCCCTCACCGGCAACACACCAACCCAAGAACACCCCTCACTCAACCTTGAAGGAGATCCCATCTACCAGGTCAACAAAATCCTCGATTCAAGATGTAGAGGAGGCCAAGTCGAGTACCTGGTAGACTGGGACGGGTACAGGCCAGAGGAACAAAGCTGGGTCAAATCCAAAGACATCCTTGACCCCCTTCTGAAGCAAGAGCTCCATGCCCAGTTTGCTAGTAAACTAGCACCCAGAGGTAGGGGTCGTCCCAGAAAGATTGTAGCTCCTGGAGGTAGCTCCTCGGGGGGGCTCTGTTAGTAAAGCCGTTGAAGCTCAGCAGACTACAAACATGGACCCTCCGAACTACAATTCCCATAACACACAGCACCCTTTGTCTCCTGCCTGCTGAATCACAGCTGGCTTTCATTTCCTCAATCACCTATCCCTCCATATAAGCTCCCCTCACAAACACACCTTTGGGTCATTCCATGCCAAATCAACAAATATCTGATAAATTTATGCTCGACCATCTCAGATTTCAATGAAATTTAGAGGGCTCAGAGATACTATTAAAAGAAGTTAATCCCCAAAATTTGAGTTTCCTATCTCCAACGGTTTCGGAGATACAGGCATTTGAATTTTTTTGATTTTTTTGCATTTTGCTCAAAACATACATATTTCAAAGTGTAATATAATCTTTATTATGCAAGATAGAAACCTAAAGTTTTGCACAGAGAGACTCAATGTCTTGTACTACAAGCTTCGACTTTGAATTTCAATGGTCATTGTATATTAGATGGTGATTTTAACAAGGAAATTAAAAAGACAAATTTGCATTTTTTGCATTTTTAACTCATTCTGGAAGCTTGCCTGTGGCAGTAATGCTTAAACTAAGAATGTTATTCAAATCTACACAGAAATATCTACCAATTTCAGTTTTACCAAGTCTCCACTATTCCTAGTTTGTCTGTAATAGGGTTTTGAAATTCGCTGATTTCTAAAACATGCCATTTTCAGTAGCAAGAAATCCAATGTGGGATAGCAGTTAGGAACTTGTAAATTTTCTTCAGTAATCCCCAAGACCCATATTTTATATTTCCAAATTTTTGTTCTGTGTCTCTCAAGTATTTTTAAACTACAGGGGTTTAAAAAATCCATTTTCACCAAATTCAAATTTTTGATATATTTTCATATAACTGATATTTGAGGGTTAATAAATGCTTCAATAAGGCTCAAGTAGGTTAGGAGACATGTTTCTTCCACAATTTTAAATAAAATTTCAATTAATGCTCAGTATTAATTATTTGTAAATTGATTTTAATCTAAGACTGTGTAACATCAGCAATCAATGACCAGCTATTGTGTACCAGTCAACAGCCAGCCTTATCAATATCAACACAGCACAATAGGTGACCTTTGATACCAGAACAGGTAGCTCATATCTTATAGTTTTAGAGTCTGTAAACTGCATACTTGTTCAGATAACATTATATTGCTTGGATTATATTAAATACATTGTAATACAGAGCACTGAGAAAATTTACCAATGTTATTAACTGAATGTGTTTATTTGCAAGGATTGGATATTTTGAATAGTTGACTAGGGAATTTAATTGTAGTTGCTTTCAATTTGAGATCAGTATAAATGAGTTTGTTCTTAGACATCTAGAAATGGCTGAACTTCCTCCCTGTTCTATAGGAATTGGACTAAAGAAAGATTCTGACTGCCATAAACTAACATACAACAAAAATTGTAAGTTAAATACACTCAGTATAGTTTGGAGCAAATTTCATTAATTAATAAAATTTCATTTTAGAACGTAAAGTTTCTTCTACTCGTTGCAGCTTTGCTTTGCCATATGCAGCTTTCTGTTTGTGGCTATACTTGGCAATTTTCAGTGGAGAGCAACCAATTGACACAAGGCTTTTGTCAAGTGATTCAGCTACCTCACCAGTGTATGTTGGATCCACATCTACACACATGCTTTCTTGTTCTGATTCTGTAGAACCTGCTGAATCTGCTTGGCTTAAATGTTCTTTCACTCTCTGTGAACATTTAGAACACAATTTTTGTCCAGGTTTAATATTTTTATTTATCAGTTTTGAAAGTGAATCTGCTGTTACAGGAAGAATTGAACGTAATTCTGTTTTAACTTTTTTCTTGTGCCTTTCATATGGATCACAACAACTTTTCTGTAGCTCTTCATATTTCATCAGAAACAGTTTCTCATGATGCAGACATACTGTGTCTGTGCTTGAAATGTTCTCAAGTTCAGTTCTCTGTTTAATTAATGAAATTTGCTCCAAACTATACTGAGAGAGTGTATTTAACTTACAATTTCTGTTGTATGTTAGTTTATGGCAGTCATAATCTTTCTTTAGTCCAATTCCTATAGAACAGGGAGGAAGTTCAGCCATTTCTACAACCCCAATTCCAAAAAAGTTGGGACAAAGTACAAATTGTAAATAAAAACGGAATGCAATGATGAGGAAGTTTCAAAAATCCATATTTTATTCAGAATAGAACATAGATGACATATCAAATGTTTAAACTGAGAAAATGTATCATTTAAAGAGAAAAATTAGGTGATTTTAAATTTCATGACAACAACACATCTCAAAAAAGTTGGGACGAGGCCATGTTTACCACTGTGAGACATCCCCTTTTCTCTTTACAACAGTCTGTAAACATCTGGAGACTGAGGAGACAAGTTGCTCAAGTTTAGGGATAGGAATGTTAACCCATTCTTGTCTAATGTAGGATTCTAGTTGCTCAACTGTCTTAGGTCTTTTTTGTTGTATCTTCCGTTTTATGATGTTCCAAATGTTTTCTATGGGTGAAAGATCTGGACTGCAGGCTGGCCAGTTCAGTACCCAGACCCTTCTTCTACGCAGCCATGATGCTGTAATTGATGCAGTATGTGGTTTGGCATTGTCATGTTGGAAAATGCAAGGTCTTCCCTGAAAGAGACGTCGTCTGGATGGGAGCATATATGTTGCTCTAGAACCTGGATATACCTTTCAGCATTGATGGTGTCTTTCCAGATGTGTAAGCTGCCCATGCCACACGCACTAATGCAACCCCATACCATCAGAGATGCAGGCTTCTGAACTGAGCGCTGATAACAACTTGGGTCGTCCTTCTCCTCTTTAGTCCGAATGACACGGCGTCCCTGATTTCCATAAAGAACTTCAAATTTTGATTCGTCTGACCACAGAACAGTTTTCCACTTTGCCACAGTCCATTTTAAATGAGCCTTGGCCCAGAGAAGACGTCTGCGCTTCTGGATCATGTTTAGATACGGCTTCTTCTTTGAACTATAGTGTTTTAGCTGGCAACAGCGGATGGGACGGTGAATTGTGTTCACAGATAATGTTCTCTGGAAATGTTCCTGAGCCCATTTTGTGATTTCCAATACAGAAGCATGCCTGTATGTGATGGAGTGCCATCTAAGGGCCCGAAGATCACGGGCACCCAGTATGGTTTTCCGGCCTTGACTCTTACGCACAGAGATTCTTCCAGATTCTCTGAATCTTTTGATGATATTATGCACTGTAGATGATGATATGTTCAAACTCTTTGCAATTTTACACTGTCGAACTCCGTTCTGATATTGATCCACTATTTGTTGGCGCAGAATTAGGGGGATTGGTGATCCTCTTCCCATCTTTACTTCTGAGAGCCGCTGACACTCCAAGATGCTCTTTTTATACCCAGTCATGTTAATGACCTATTGCTAATTGACCTAATGAGTTGCAATTTGGTCCTCCAGCTGTTCCTTTTTTGTACCTTTAACTTTTCCAGCCTCTTATTGCCCCTGTCCCAACTTTTTTGAGATGCGTTGCTGTCATGAAATTTTAAATGAGCCAATATTTGGCATGAAATTTCAAAATGTCTCACTTTTGACATTTGATGTGTTGTCTATGTTCTATTGTGAATACAATATCAGTTTTTGAGATTTGTAAATTATTGCATTCCGTTTTTATTTACAATTTGTACTTTGTCCCAACTTTTTTGGAATCAGGGTTGTAGATGTCTAAGAAAAAACTCATTTATACTGATCTCAAATTGAAAGCAACTACAATTAAATTCCCTAGTCAACTATTCAAAATATCCAATCCTTGCAAATAAACACATTCAGTTAATAACATTGGTAAATTTTCTCAGTGCTCTGTATTACAATGTATTTAATATAATCCAAGCAATATAATGTTATCTGAACAGTTTACAGACTTTAAAACTATAAGATATGAGCCACCTGTTCTGGTATCAAAGGTCACCTATTGTGCTGTGTTGATATTGATAAGGCTGGCTGTTGACTGGTACACAATAGCTGGCCATTGATTGCTAATGTTACACAGTCTCATCTCATCTCATCTCATTATCTCTAGCCGCTTTATCCTTCTACAGGGTCGCAGGCAAGCTGGAGTCTATCCCCGCTGACTACGGGCGAAAGGCGGGGTTCACCCTGGACAAGTCGCCAGGTCATCACAGGGCTGACACATAGACACAGACAACCATTCACATTCACGGTCAATTTAGAGTCACCAGTTAACCTAACCTGCATGTCTTTGGACTGTGGGGGAAACCGGAGCACCCGGAGGAAACCCACGCGGACACGGGGAGAACATGCAAACTCCGCACAGAAAGGCCCTCGCCGACCACGGGGCTCGAACCCGGACCTTCTTGCTGTGAGGCGACAGCGCTAACCACTACACCACCGTGCCGCCCCTAGATTAAAATCAATTTACAAATAATTAATACTGAGCATTAATTGAAATTTTATTTAAAATTGAGGAAGAAACATGTCTCCTAACCTACTTGAGCCTTATTGAAGCATTTATTAACCCTCAAATATCATTCATCTCATCTCATTATCTCTAGCTGCTTTATCCTGTTCTACAGGGTCGCAGGCAAGCTGGAGCCTATCCCAGCTGACTATGGGCGAAAGGCGGGGTACACCCTGGACAAGTCTCCAGGTCATCACAGGGCTGACACATAGACACAGACAACCATTCACACTCACACCTACGGTCAATTTAGAGTCACCAGTTAACCTAACCTGCATGTCTTTGGACTGTGGGGGAAACCGGAGCACCCGGAGGAAA
This sequence comes from Neoarius graeffei, assembly GCF_027579695.1. Taxonomy (NCBI): domain Eukaryota; kingdom Metazoa; phylum Chordata; class Actinopteri; order Siluriformes; family Ariidae; genus Neoarius; species Neoarius graeffei. Next base: position 52,657,443 of record NC_083575.1, read on the forward strand.
CCCACGCGGACACGGGGAGAACATGCAAACTCCGCACAGAAAGGCCCTCGCCGACCATGGGGCTCGAACCCGGACCTTCTTGCTGTGAGGCGACAGCGCTAACCACTACACCACCGTGCCGCCCCTAGATTAAAATCAATTTACAAATAATTAATACTGAGCATTAATTGAAATTTTATTTAAAATTGAGGAAGAAACATGTCTCCTAACCTACTTGAGCCTTATTGAAGCATTTATTAACCCTCAAATATCAGTTATATGAAAATATATCAAAAATTCCAATTTGGTGAAAATGGATTTTTTAAACCCCTGTAGTTTAAAAATACTTGAGAGACACAGAACAAAAATTTGGAAATATAAAATATGGGTCTTGGGGATTACTGAAAAAAATTTACAAGTTCCTAACTGCTATCCCACATTGGATTTCTTGCTACTGAAAATGGCATGTTTTAGAAATCGGCGAATTTCAAAACCCTATTACAGACAAACTAGGAATAGTGGAGACTTGGTAAAACTGAAATTGGTAGATATTTCTGTGTAGATTTGAATAACATTCTTAGTTTAAGCATTACTGCCACAGGCAAGCTTCCAGAATGAGTTAAAAATGCAAAAAATGCAAATTTGTCTTTTTAATTTCCTTGTTAAAATCACCATCAAATATATAATGACCATTGAAATTCTAAGTTGAAGCTTGTAGTACAAGACATTGAGTCTCTCTGTGCAAAATTTTAGGTTTCTATCTTGCATAATAAAGATTATATTGCACTTTGAAATATGTATGTTTTGAGCAAAAAACAAAAAAATTGAAAAATTCAAATGCCTGTATCTCTGAAACTATTGGTGATAGGAAGCTCAAGTTTTGGGGATTAACTTCTTTTAATAGTATCTCTGAGCCCTCCAAATTTCATTGTAATCTGAGATGGTCGAGCATAACCGCTTGTTGATTTGGCATGGAATGACCCCTTTGCAAAGTATCATTCTGCTACCAGTTTATACCAAGCCTTGTACCTTTCTGACTGCCTACTTCATTTCTGACCCTCACTCCTTTCTTCTCGCTCTTTGTCTTTCCTACATTATGTTGTTCACCGATCGTCTGACCCTCGCTAGTTTTCCGACACTGATTCCAGTCTCTCGATTTGGCTTTGTTGACTTTCTGCAATCTGTCTTCCTCTGTGCATACATCTGTAAGTGCCTTCACTCTCACCTTGGATTTCCCGAAATTACTCTGAAGTTGTATAAGCTATGTCGGCACAACAGTTTAGAACCTGTTATCAGTTTCTGTCTTAAAGACAATTTTTTGCACTGAGCCATAAATTTTGAAATACACTGTGTTCTTTGTTCTGTTCTTTTTAAATATTTCATAATCTAATCACTTTCTCAGGGCCATGTGACATTAAAAAAAAGCAACTGTTAATACAGCCACAAAGTAAGAAAGGTTAATCTGGAGCATTGCAGAACTGGCACTGAGCTCTGTATATAATGCCAGCACCAAACTTTTTGGACCCAGTGCCAAATGTAGTTACATAACCTTTTGCATTAGGAGACAGTTTATACTAGAACACACAAGAAGCTAATGGCTCTGGAATATGATGTTTACCAGATATGAATGAATTCCTAACTCTGTTTTATATGAATTTATTTATCTAATCCTGTGAAGACTGGCCTGTTGCTAATCTATCATTTCATTCTGAGTGTTGTATGGCAGTGTTTCAAAGCTTTAGCGGAAAGAAGAGTGGGAGGTTTGATATAGTAGACCTGTTATTCTTCGAAGGATTTGTTACACTTCTCTGGAATACACTGATGTATTTCACTCTTCTGCATATACATTAATCCAGAGGGGAGAAGAAAGATTTACAGCTCACCCTAATCATTCACAACTGTTACACCGTACTCAAATATATCTCTTATTTATAAATCTACCCTGTTGAAATGGACTGGAGCTCCAAACCTTGGCTTCACGCTGCAATTTCATCATAACAAGCTCAGATTTATTTGCCCTGCTTACATGCTGAAGGATATATTTAGTGAGATCTTGGTTTTAAAAATGGATATGCAAACTGATCAGCTCCATATGAACAATGTTTAGATGAACACATGACACGCTCTGGTTCAGTAGCATCTGGATGATTGTACACATAACAAGTGCTGCCAGGCAAAACAAATCTCACCCAGCCTTTCCGGTGACCTTGACCTTCACCTTGACCCGATTATCCCCAAAATTTAATCAAATAATCTACGGACCATTGCCCACCTACCCTGAAAATTTGAAGTCAATCAGTGCAACCGTCTAGATGCTAGATTGCTAACAGACAGACACACAAACAAACTGCACTGATTACAATACCTCACTCCTGCTTACTCTGTCGAGGGGGAGGTAATAAGAAGGAAGTCTACTTGGCTCAGATAAAGGCCCACATGTAAGGCTCACCCTGGGGAGAAGGCGGCACTGAAGTATCAGACCCAGCGGGGATGACTGCTGCTGCCTTATTGTGGATGTGAAGTGGTGAGAACTGTGCCATTGTGCTTCTTCCTTTACCTCCTTTGGTGCGACACAAGCTTTTCCTACATGGGCTACCAGATGGGCTAATCAACAGATGGTACAGCACTGCACTGATAGAGGAAAAGGGTTCTTTCATGGTTTTCAGTGAAAGCAAAAGACAATGCAGAGTTGCACGAGGTCTCGACTTTGGTAACGCCTGTAGGGATTAGAATGATTGGGCTTCTGATTGAGGACAGACAAGAAGTAAAAGCTACATCTACAACCCCGATTCCAAAAAAGGTGGGACAAAGTACAAATTGTAAATAAAAATGAAATGCAGTGCTGTGGAAGTTTCAAAATTCCATATTTTATTCAGAATAGAACATAGATGACATATCAAATGTTTAAACTGAGAAATTGTATCATTTAAAGAGAAAAATTAGGTGATTTTAAATTTCATGACAACAACACATCTCAAAAAAGTTGGGACAAGGCCATGTTTACCACTGTGAGACATCCCCTTTTCTCTTTACAACAGTCTGTAAACGTCTGGGGACTGAGGAGACAAGTTGCTCAAGTTTAGGGATAGGAATGTTAACCCATTCTTGTCTAATGTAGGATTCTAGTTGCTCAACTGTCTTAGGTCTTTTTTGTCGTATCTTCCGTTTTATGATGCGCCAAATGTTTTCTATGAGTGAAAGATCTGGACTGCAGACTGGTCAGTTCAGTACCCGGACCCTTCTTCTACGCAGCCATGATGCTGTAATTGATGCAGTATATGGTTTGGCATTGTCATGTTGGAAAATGCAAGGTCTTCCCTGAAAGAGACGTCGTCTGGATGGGAGCATATATGTTGCTCTAGAACCTGGATATACTTTTCAGCATTGATGGTGTCTTTCCAGATGTGTAAGCTGCCCATGCCACACGCACTAATGCAACCCCATACCATCAGAGATGCAGGCTTCTGAACTGAGCGCTGATAACAACTTGGGTCGTCCTTCTCCTCTTTAGTCCGAATGACACGGCGTCCCTGATTTCCATAAAGAACTTCAAATTTTGATTCGTCTGACCACAGAACAGTTTTCCACTTTGCCACAGTCCATTTTAAATGAGCCTTGGCCCAGAGAAGACGTCTGCGCTTCTGGATCATGTTTAGATATGGCTTCTTCTTTGAACTATAGAGTTTTAGCTGGCAACGGTGGATGGCACGGTGAATTGTGTTTACAGATAATGTTCTCTGGAAATATTCCTGAGCCCATTTTGTGATTTCCAATACAGAAGCATGCCTGTATGTGATGCAGTGCCGTCTAAGGGCCTGAAGATCACGGGTACCCAGTATGGTTTTCCGGCCTTGACCCTTACGCACAGAGATTCTTCCAGATTCTCTGAATCTTTTGATGATATTATGCACTGTAGATGATGATATGTTCAAACTCTTAGCAATTTTACACTGTCGAACTCCTTTCTGATATTGATCCACTATTTGTTGGCACAGAATTAGGGGGATTGGTGATCCTCTTCCCATCTTTACTTCTGAGAGCCGCTGTCACTCCAAGATGCTCTTTTTATACCCAGTCATGTTAATGACCTATTGCCAATTGACCTAATGAGTTGCAATTTGGTCCTCCAGCTGTTCCTTTTTTGTACCTTTAACTTTTCCAGCCTCTTATTGCCCCTGTCCCAACTTTTTTGAGATGTGTTGCTGTCATGAAATTTCAAATGAGCCAATATTTGGCATTTCAAAATGTCTCACTTTCGACGTTTGATATGTTGTCTATGTTCTATTGTGAATACAATATCAGTTTTTGAAATTTGTAAATTATTGCATTCCGTTTTTATTTACAATTTGTACTTTGTCCCAACTTTTTTGGAATCGGGGTTGTAGAAATAGAATGCTGTTCGTTGCTGAATCCAGGAATGCAACAGTTTAAAATGATTACTGTGCACAGATTTGTGCTCTATGCTGAACAATTTCCAATTCCCACGATGTTATCCTTTCACTTTTAGAACAGCTCATTCAAGAGCTGGAGTGCTCATGTGTCTTTCTTTTTATCTTTTTTTCTTAAATCATAAGTCAGCATCCTCTGTTGTGAAATAAGAATTCCAGGAAATTCTGAAAGCCCTAAGAGGTCCTGGTTCTTGCTGGGAAAAGGATTTCACAATTAACTCTCATGTCTCAGCATTAAACCGAGTAAGCTTTGAACCCTTACAATAAAGATACACAAACTTCCCAAGTGAATTATCATATGGGATTTACACCCCTTCACACATTGTTTTTACACATTTTTTGCATGTAGTATTGCGTGTGATATTGTTTTAGACATAATTTGTTGATTTATCATTTGTGATTTTTATACATGGACACGGTTCACTTATTTTCACAAGTGATTTTTTTTTTGCCACAATTCCTTTATTTTCGAGTTTTTACTTTTTCACATGTAGGATGTGCAGTTTTATTTATCAGGTTATTTGCATGCTGTCTCATCATTATTTTTGTTTCTATGTGCGCTTTCAGGGGTGGCACGGTGGTGCAGTTGTTAGCACTGTTGCCTCACAGCAAGAAGGTTCTGGGTTTGAACCTCACGGCTGATGGGGCCTTTCTGTGTGGCGTTTGCATGTTTTGTGTCAGTTTGTTCTGGGTTGTACAAGTCAGTGCATACTTAGTGCTGGTCCCAAGACCAGCTAGATTGGGAAGGGTTGTGCAAAAAAAGGGAAGAAGATATGTGCAATTTCAGGGCACAGCATGTTGAAAATAGGTTTACACATTTTCACATGACTATACAGTCATATATGAAATGTATGTGATTTTTTTAGATGAGGGGTGGCTGTGAAAAAGTAGCTATAAATATATTTTATAGTCAAATAAACTTTATTTTTACAGCAGGTCAAGCTATGTCTAATTGAATTTTGTGTGTGTGTGTGTGTGTGTGTGTGTGTGTGTGTGTGTGTGTGCTCTGTCAAGTGATAATGATAAGCTCGTTTCCTATAGGCTTTGATGTATTTGTTGCTCAAATCAAAGAAATTGAGTGTTGACTAAAACAGTGCTTACATCAGTATGTTGACAACATGCTAAGTGTAGACTGATGTGTTGACAGTATCAGTCATCATGTATAGAAGCTTTGTGTTGTGCCTTTTTTGAGTGTAAAACAGGACTAAATGTTCACTTGAACAAATCAGTCAGTAGACTCTGTCCCTAAAGGTCTCCCAAAAACACTGAGCAGCTCATTGGGATGGATGTCAGTCAGTCCGAGTCATTAAGTGGGATATCCTGCTGTAAGAGAACAATGTCCTCCTTCCTTTCCTGAGGCCTTGAATAGTGAAAATGCTATCAATGGTGTCAGCACTGTAGAGGTTATTCGAAACAAATGTTAATCATATTAACAAATTAAAACCTATGGAGAGTTCAAGAGGGTTCAGTTCTGATTCATTCGTCATAGTCATTTCTCAGCGAGGCCATGACGGGCTTGGGAGAGAGAAGGTGGGATTCTTGTGGGCTGTGATCATTCTCTGTTCCATGCAAAAAAAGAGAAACAGTGGTCAGACAAGAAACACAAACATTTTGCTTCTGAGGCATAAACAGTTTAACTGTTCAGACAATGTTCAAACTGTAGTTTGTTGCAGAAATTTAAAACCCCTACCACAGCAGACCACCTCAGGCACAAAATCAGACCGCAGCATTCCTCCTCCTTTACATTAACTCTTTCAGATTGGGATTACTGGAGACAGCACCGGTGTGAGTTTGGTTTAGTCAGATTACAGGAAAGCTCATGGAAAGCACTGAGCTCTGAGAGGGAAAGCAGCCAAGCTTGGTCTTGAGTAAGGCACACATACAGACTTGGTGTCGCACAATGGTGGCTGGCAGTTAAAGCCAAACAAAACCTAAAAATAAATCCCTTTATACTGACAGATAATTTCCATACAAGACATGTAGTGTTCACGTGTTCATATTTATATCTGTATACTGCATACAGAATTTATTTTCAAAGAAAATCAATGTCCCTGGGTGCTGACATCTTACTCTCTCCGAAGTTCACTGAAAAAAATGATAGCTTAGCAAATTAGAATATCTTGAATATCATTGAAACGATCTAGCATTTCCTATTAAAAGAACACAAGACACCAACTCTGAGATTATTAAAACTAGTTCTAGATTGTAACCAATTTATTCCAAGATGTCTTGTCAAGTAAAATTATCTGTCCATGCAGCAAGATAATTTCACTAGTATTAAGTCATTTTCTCCTCAAATTCAGTTTCGTTTTTTTGCGGTGTTCAAATATGGCACTCTGTGGTATCACATACACGCCACATGACTTACCGAGGCTAGTGGATCTTGTGGACGCATCACTTCTAAATTGTTGGAAACAACCCTAAAGATGCCTGAGTATCAAGCATTTGGGTGTAAAAAGAAGCCCGATCATTGATAATTTCACGTAACATGCTTTTGTTTGTTTTTATTCACTGAGAAAAGTGACCTTTTTAGATGGCAAGAATCACGTTGCTATGACAGCCGGATTGTTTATTAGTATCTGTGTCAGTACTACGTATGCATTATCTAGCCCAGTGAAATTTAAACTTCATTAAAATGAAGTCTGTTGATTCATGTATTTTGTTGCCAGTAAAAATCACATGATTACAGAAAATTTCTGATGAGATTTTTAGAATTAGAAATCTTTATTTGTCACATACATTACAGCACAGTGAAATTCTTTCTTTCTATTTAATCCATCTGAAGCAGTGAAAACGTGTGCACACACAGACAGAGAGAGAGAGAGAGAGAGAGAACAGTGGCGCCTGGCGATTTTTATTTTTTTAAGAATTAGAAGCCTTTGTTTGATGGCTCTGTGTAACGAAGCTAGACGGTGTTCTAGTGTGCCATTAATGTCGTAGGTGGGTATGTGGTTTCAGTGCAAATGGTTACGTCCAGGTAAGCCTATTTTTAGCAATTTCATAACTTTTAAAATGGATAAATTGTTGTTAAAGTTTTTTATTTTTAATGTAAATGTGCGGAGGGCACATCAGGGCACTTGGCCGTGATTGGCAAACAGTGTTTATTTTGGGTTGTTTTTTTTTTTTTTTTACTTTAAGTGGCTTTCCTCATGCCTTCCTAAATCACAAGGAACACAAAACAAATATGTCTACTATTTAATTCTCCTTATCCAATGCAAAAAAAAATCACAAGCAGCTGTTGCTTAAAAGTCTTTGACTCACAGGTTTGAGTGGCTTCCTGCTTGAAATGTGTAATACTCTTATAGCTTTAATCAGTAAGTGGGCTCCCTCCTCTGGCACAACATTAGAGGAAATGTGTCTTTTAATCCTTTTTTTTTCTCTTTTTACTGCAGATAATTATGATCAGACAAAGAAAATCAGAGCCTGGTAATTCAGAAGGAGTCAAACACTGATTTTATCTTAATGCTTGTCAGTATAAATCCATTTTTACCAGTGCCTTTAAAGACACTGTTCAACATTTATTTTAATTATTTGCTTTTGTTTTATAGTTTCTTGTGTTGCTTTATCATCTGGTTTTATTACAGTGCCTTGTTTCATTTATAGTCTCTTTATGAATTTTTGCTCCTTTGTGCATTTTAATTGAAAAAAAAAAGACACTATACAAATAAAGTTTGTTGGAAAGTGGAGATTTTGTCTTAACTGTGGGGGAAAGTGTGGGGAGAAATTCTTTTACTCAAAAGATATCATAATGTATGCAATAATTAAAGCTGTAGTTAAAGTCTTAGAGCTTTGAGATGAGTTTAGACTAATTTCAGTTAAGATCACGGGTAAAACAGCATGGTTGATCTCTCTCTGACAGGCCTTGTTGACACAGTTGATGGGCTTTGCATGTGTCAGTGAAAGTGTGTAGGTAAAGCTCTTTCTCTCAGAGAACATTACAGAGTCTTGTTGCTGTCCATCACACTTTCTCTTTCTCAGAACTGACACTCAGGCTTTAGTGCTGAATGATCCATAAATTGGCATCTGTTAACACTTTACAGCACTATTTGGCATCATCTTAAAGAACAAAAAAGTTTATAGGTCCATCTGTGTCCAGGCAATAGTTGTCCATCAAGACTGATTGTAGATGAGAGCGCTCAGCTTTTTTTTTTTCATTTTCTTCTGTTCTTCCATTATGGCTTTATTCAAATATCCCTCAGTTCCAACAATGTTCCAAAATGGGTTGTGCTTCCATATAAATTAGAAACACAAACTTTCTTCCATTTGTTTAAGGAGAATTCCTTAGTTGTTTTTTAGTTGGTTACAGGATGGACTGTTGTTGTATTTAGATACTATCTTGAGGCATCTGTTTCACTGTGTGCTGGGACCAGGCTGCATGATAAAAGGGTGAGAACTTCTCAGGACACCACGCCATCCCTATGTACTCACCTCTGCATCATAGAGCACTTTGGATATTGCCAAGAGCCATTTTGGGGAGCACTGTTTACACCAAAATGGCTTCATTGTTTGTTAATTTGACTTGATTGTATTTGCTCCAGCTTTGTGTGGTTCCTAATTTTGCATGCACGACGGGCTTCTGAGATTTAAAACATGGAAGTGTTGCAAAGTTGTGGTAGTTTCTCAGCTCATTCCTCTACCATCGAGCTAAGCACTCTGGTTACTTCACCAAATGCCAAGCCATCCTGACTCAATTCCATAGAGGGAGTGAGAAAGCGATAAAGACAAAGAAAGGAGAGAGGAATGAGGGTAAGCCGAGGTTGTCTCCAGTGTTTCCAGAGCTGTGTTTGATTAGCCTCTCATGGCCACGCTCTGTTCTCAATTAACTCCACTGCAATGTCTTCACTTTTTTTTTCTTTTTTTTTTTAATTATCATTCTGGGTGGGTTAGGAAGATGCACGAGGTTCAATCAGCCGGAGTCTCAAGAGTGATAGAAAATGTGTAATTGCCTCAATGGTGTAAACACATACTCACTCACATTTTCAGTGTGTTATGCTATGATTTATCAGCAGGTTAGTATTATTAGTCCAGAAAACAAAACCAAAGTGATCCCATTTCATTTTGTTTGGACAAATGATTCCACTAATAAAGTTTCAGAAATCACAATGGTGTAGAAATATTCCATTCTTGTGACACAGATTCCTTTAGTTTAGTCTGGAGTCATTCTGAATGTATTAGTTAATTAATCAAAATATTAACATGACCCCACATCAATTCTTAAATAATTTTATTCAGAGAAAATTTACTTTTAAAAAGCCATTCTCTTTAATTTTCACATGCTTTGCATGGGAACAATCATCACTGCTCATTGTATAATATTATTATAATGTTGGCCATTTGGTAGAGGCACCTATTTGAAAATCGCTTTGGTGAAGAAGCATCCTGTTAAAATATCATTTAAAAAAAGATGAGAAAGAAAAAACATTTGGCTGTCATGGTCCAGGTGATGTGGTATGACTATAGAGCTGGCACGATTCTGATGTTTAGGCAGCTGTGCACGTTAGGTATGTGAGAATGCATTTCGACATGAATCAGCAATCTGGTATGGTTGAAGCCCCCACTCCTGTATGGTGGCCTCCATAAAATCCCATCCAGATTTCCTCATGTTCTTATCATGATGGAGAGGGCAAGCATCCACAGGAGGTCCTCCACTTAACACCAATTTGCATCCCTGCATGTGCTCTTTGATGTAGCTATTGTAGAAAGGAGGGGGAGGCTTAAATATGTGCACTTTTCAACTTGCCCCTCTGCTGCGCAGGCACAGGGACCAGACCTGGCAACATTTCCGATCCGGAGGTCATAAACCAGCCAAACAAGACAACACGGCACCACCAACCACCAGCAGCCCCAGTACACACAGCGCTGCAGCAAAGTAAGCCATACATTTTACTCAGTGTTATCCAGTAAAATATATACAATTCATCAAACATTTAATAGTCCATATTGTTTAACAAATATTAATTTATTCTTTGCCAGATGAGTTCAGTTTATTAGGTAGTGGAACAATATTTTTATCTTGCTTTAATTATTTATTCAGAAATAAACTATTAATATTTCAAACAATAGTTACATCTTATTCTCAAGTTACGCTAAGTAAAAAAAAAAAATACAAAAAATTCATCAAATGTTTCAGTCACCAACATTTATTTAGCAAAATTACTTTACTCATTCCCTGTTGAGTTCAGTATATAATATGAGTGTATATCAACCCAAAAAATAAAAACACAGCAGTAAGACCATAGTATCTAAGCCAAAGTCCTTTTTATGATCAATTTAAAAATCTTGTCATGTAGCCATAGCCTGAAAAGATGATGACGCCAGTTGGCAGCCAGAAGGTGTTGACAGTGCCCACTCCTCTCACACAGCAAGAGCTCTGACCAGAGGAACAAAGATCCTTGACCTGATATAGCAATGCAAGCTTGAATTATGCAGCACTGACAAGGCAGCACAGAGAAAAACAGGCTGTTGTGGGAAGTACAGAATATATGGTTTGGACAGTTTGGATGTAAAACCATTAGTCAGCATTGTTGGCAGATACTTTTTGTCAGAGGAATTTACAACAAGTGTCTATTCCTCAAAATCATCCCCCTCTTTACCTTAGTGCTTTCATAGTGATAAAGTACAAACAGATAGTAGGTTTTGGCCCATGAATTTTCAGATAGCTGGGGAAATCTGTCTGGATGGCAAGGTTTTGTTCAAAAGGGTGCCATTATTGGCCTGTTGCACACAAAAAGAGGCCTTCTTGTTAGGCCTGAAAGATGAACACAAGAATGAAATGCTTGGAAACCACTTCACTGGATGGAGATGGGTCATCTCCGGATACTGACAGAATTCTGTTAACCCCTGACTTACAACACAAAAGCCGTCATTGTAACAGCAGGCTGGATGTGCATTTTTGGGGCGCTGTGGGTGAATGTAAAATAAGGCTTTCTTCCTTTTTGGCATTTTCTTTCACTCTCCTGCTTTTATTTCAGACAAATGTAAGGAAAAGCCATTTATTTTCAATTCAACCCCATTAAAACAAATTATAATAGTCCAGAAGGCCTGCTGGGAAAATAATCTGCTGTTTTTAGTAATGGGCCTGTCTTTGAAACTCAGGCCTATGAAAGCCTGGGTTTCAGCTGTTGTCCTCTGACTTGAATCCCATTAACATAACACGAGGAATAAACCTGTTTGCAGAGGGTCACAGTCCTTGAGCGAACTCCTGCTTCTTTTTTTTCTCCACCACAGGCTGCCCAGTGTCACAATGCGATTTACTGGGGAACAAAAAAGAACGGCTTGGCAATGTTCTAAATGAAAAAGAATTCAGCTTTTATCAGGCAAAGGCACAGGCTCCATGTTGCTCCATGTGGTATGAATTACAGTGGGGTGAGAACCAACAGGCTGTGCAGTGGATGGTGGAAGTGGCCTCTGCCATGTCATTTCATCATTTTAACTGGTCAGTAATCTGTAACGCAAGCAGCCAGCAATGATGGAGAACACTTTATATTGAGCAGTGCCATTGTGAGCATCTTATTAAAACCATCTGCACTGAGGATCACCTCCAGCACCTCGGATTGCTTCTAAAAACGTAACAGAAGACCAGAGAAAGCGCAGTGTCACTCAGTGGCCTCAGTCCAGGTGTAAGAGTGGAGTTATGGACTGTGTTCAGTCAGCATCTTCTCACACCGCAAGTGGATACTGTACATGCTGAAGGAGCTGTTTTCAATAATGCAACCGTGATTTGGCAAAAGTTATTTAATCTGGATCTAGTTATATTTAATAAACAATGTCAGTTTTCTGTTACAGAGACAATAGCATATCTCCCAAGGACTATAATTTAAATGAATGTTTTAAGAGGATGTTTTTGATGATTGATGGTAGTAAACCAAATCTATATACTTTGGAAAAGTGATTTGGTACTTATATCAATAAAAAAAGTCAATTTTTTTCTGCCGTTGTTAATTTGATCCTTATTCACTGCTGGTAATGTTCTTTTTAAGAGTGAAATACTCCCATCGCCAGCTCTTTATTGTGCAGCTGTTTTCTAGCCTTGGCTTGCATAGCTGTTTGTGTCTATCTGTTTGCCTACTTCCCTGCTGTTCTGGGCCTGTGGGAGCAAACTAACCTCAGCACAGGACAGCGGGCTCTGCTGAGCAACCATGAGCTTAATCAGTCTATTTCCAGGACCAATCTCAGATAAAGCGTGATGCCTAGTGATACATCACAGATCTGCACTTTGTGAAATCCTTTGTTTATGTATGCCTCTTCAAAAATGACTCTTGATGATGGGTCAGTGAAGAGATAAGTACTCCTGGAGAAGAGGGGGAAAGTGGCAGAGGAAAAGGCTATGAGTATTACAAGAGACATAAAGCCGTAAACTAAGTGAGTGACCACATGAAAGGTCAGTCTAACCTCACATTCCACAACAGCTCTTTAGACGTGTGTTTGCATGAAGGCTTGTAGTAGCAAACACAAAAACAGGAAAATGGTCGTTGTTTACTCACCCGGTTTTATAACTCTGAGTTGCTCTGTAGTCATATAATAAGCTCAGGTGTTAAAATGAGATTCACATGGTATCCCGTTTCACTCTGACGTCTTGTTTGAAGCATATCACTGCAATTCCTAGTGTATTACTGAGGTTTTCTTTAGCTCTTTGCGAACGATTCCATGGGAAATCAGCAACCAGGGTTGATGCTGACATACAGTGGTGCTTGAAAGTTTGTGAACCCTTTAGAATTTTCTATATTTCTGCATAAATATGACCTAAAACATCATCAGATTTTCACACAAGTCCTAAAAGTAGATGAAGAGAACCCAGTTAAACAAATGAGACAAAAAGATTATACTTGGTCATTTATTTATTGAGGAAAATGATCCAATATTACATATCTGTGAGTGGCAAAAATATGTGAACCTCTAGGATTAGAAGGTAATTTGAAGGTGAAATTAGAGTCCGGTGTTTTCAATCAATGGGATGACAATCAGGTGTGAATGGGCACCCTGTTTTATTTAAAGAACAGGGCTCTATCAAAGTCTGATCTTCACAACACGTTTGTAGAAGTGTATCATGGCATGAGCAAAGGATATTTCTGAGGACCTCAGAAAAAGTGTTGTTGATGCTCATCAGGCTGGAAAAGGTTACAAAACCATCTCTAAAGAGTTTGGACTCCACCAATCCACAGTCAGACAGATTGTGTACTTCTTCTGGCTGCTCCTGATTAGGGGTCGCCACAGCGGATCTTTCGTCTCCATTGCTCCCTGTCTTCCGCATTCTTCTCTATCACACCTGCCACTTTCATGTCCGCTCTCACCACATCCATGTACAGTGGGGCAAAAAAGTATTTAGTCAGCCACCAATTGTGCAAGTTCTCCCACTTAAAAAGATGAGAGAGGCCTGTAATTTTCATCATAGGTACACCTCAACTATGAGAGACAGAATGGGGGGAAAGAATCCAGGAAATCACATTGTAGGATTTTTAATGAATTAATTGGTAAATTCCTCTGTAAAATAAGTATTTGGTCACCTACAAACAAGCAAGATTTCTGGCTCTCACAGACCTGTAACAACTTCTTTAAGAGGCTCCTCTGTCCTCCACTCGTTACCTGTATTAATGGCACCTGTTTGAACTCGTTATCAGTATAAAAGACACCTGTCCACAACCTCAAACAGTCACGCTCCAAACTCCACTATCCCCAAGACCAAAGAGCTGTCAAAGGACACCAGAAACAAAATTGTAGACCTGCACCAGGCTGGGAAGACTGAATCTGCAGTAGATAAGCAGCTTGGTGTGAAGAAATCAACTGTGGGAGCAATTATTAGAAAATGGAAGACATACAAGACCACTGATAATCTCCCTCGCTCTGGGGCTCCATGCAAGATCTCACCCATGGGGTCAAAATGATCACAAGAACGGTGAGCAAAAATCCCAGAACCACACTTGGAGACCTAGTGAATGACCTGCAGAGAGCTGGGACCAAAGTAACAAAGGCTACCATCAGTAACACACTACGCCGCCAGGGACTCAAATCCTGCAGTGCCAGATGTGTCCCCCTGCTTAAGCCAGTACATGTCCAGGCCTGTCTGAAGTTTGCTAGAGAGCATTTGGATGATCCAGAAGAGGATTGGGAGAATGTCACTGTGGCAGCGGGGGCGTGGTCAAGCGCCGGTCTGTGACAGGAGGGCGGAGCCAGGGAAGGTGAGTGGCAGAATCACTACACCTGACGGTAATTAACCTGTGTTTGTGTGTCTTCCCAGTAACCACGCCCTATTTAAGGAGGCAGAGGGAGAGCAGAGGAGAGCTCTTCCCGGGACAAGAACACAGCGTGTGTGTGTGTATTTACCAAATAAGAATGATTGTTATACTGAAAAGTCTGGCAATAAAAGCCTGTTGGTCCCTGAAGCTTTGTCCTGCCGTCCTCTGCTCTCCCTCTGCCTCCTTAAATAGGGCGCGGTTACTGGGAAGACACACAAACACAGGTTAATTACCGTCAGGTGTAGTGATTCTGCCACTCACCTTCCCTGGCTCCGCCCTCCTTTCACAGACCGGCGCTTGACCACGCCCCCGCTGCCACAGTCATATGGTCAGATGAAACCAAAATAGAACTTTTTGGTAAAAACTCAACTTGTCGTGTTTGGAGGAGAAAGAATGCTGAGTTGCATCCAAAGAGCACCATACCTACTGTGAAGCATGGGGGTGGAAACATCATGCTTTGGGGCTGTTTTTCTGCAAAGGGACCAGGACAACTGATCCGTGTAAAGGAAAGAATGAATGGGGCCATGTATCGTGAGATTTTGAGTGAAAACCTCCTTCCATTAGCAAGGGCATTGAAGATGAAACGTGGCTGGGTCTTTCAGCATGACAATGATCCCAAACACACCACCCGGGCAACGAAGGAGTGGCTTCGTAAGAAGCATTTCAAGGTCCTGGAGTGGCCTAGCCAGTCTCCAGATCTCAACCCCATAGAAAATCTTTGGAGGGAGTTGAAAGTTTGTGTTGCCCAGTGACAGCCCAAAACATCACTGCTCTAGAGGAGATCTGCATGGAGAAATGGGCCAAAATACCAGCAACAGTGTGTGAAAACCTTGTGAAGACTTACAGAAAACATTTGACCTCTGTCATTGCCAACAAAGGGTATATAACAAAGTATTGAGATGAACTTTTGTTATTGACCAAATACTTATTTTCCACCATAATTTGCAAATAAATTCTTTAAAAATCAGACAATGTGATTTTCTGGATTTTTTTTCTCATTTTGTCTCTCATAGTTGAGGTATACCTATGATGAAAATTACAGGCCTCTCTCATCTTTTTAAGTGGGAGAACTTGCACAATTGGTGACTGACTAAATACTTTTTTGCCCCACTGTATCTCCTCTTTGGTCTTCCTCATTTTCGTTTGCCTGGCAGCTCCTTCCTCAACATTCTCTTTCCCACATGCTCTGCATCTCTTCTCAGGATGTGCCCATACCATCTCAGTCTCATCTCTCTTAGCTTAATGCCCAAGCTCTCTATATGTGCTGTCCCTCTGATGTACTCGTTCCTTATCCTGTCCAACCTTGTCACTCCCATTGCAAACCTTAACATCCTCAACTCCGCCACCTCCAACTTTGCCTCCTGTCTCTTTGTTAAGGGTACAGTCTCCAATCCATACATCACAGCTGGTCTCACTACTCTCTTATACATCTTACCTTTCACTTTTGCTGGGACTTTCCTATCACAAATGACTCCCGAAATCCTTCTCCAACTGCTCCACCCTGCCTGCACTCTCTTTCTCACCTCACTATCGCAGCCCCCATTTTCCTGCACAGTTGACCCCAGGTACTTGAATTCACCAACTTTCTTTACGTCTGCTCCTTGCATCTTCACTACACTCTCATCCCCATTCTCATTGATGCACATGCATTCTGTTTTGCTCCTGCTCACCTTCATTCCTCTTCGTTCCAATGCATACCTCCGTCTCTCCAAACCCAACTTAACCTCCTTTCTACTTTCACCACATATCACAATATCATCCGCAAACATCATGTTCCATGGTGACTCTTGCTTCACTTCATCCGTCAAGCTATCCATCACTATGGCAAACAAAAAAGGACTCAAAGCAGATCCTTGATGGAGTCCCATCTTCACCTTGAACCATCCAGTTGTTCCAACTGCACACCTCACTGCTGTTTCACTGTTCTCATACATGTCTTGCACCACTCTAATATACTTCTCATTCACTCCACCTTTCTCATATAATACCATAACTCATCTCTCGGCACTCTATCGTATGCTTTCTCCAGGTCTACAAACACACAATGTAGCTTTCTCTGGCCTTCTCTGTACTTCTCCATTAACATTCTTAGAGTACAAATTGCATCCGATGTGCTCTTCCTTGGCATAAACCCGTACTGCTGTTCATAGATTGCTACTTCTCTTCTCAGTCTCGCCTCCAATACCCTTTCCCATAGCTTCATGGTGTGGCTCATCAATTTTATTCCTCTGTAATTACTGCGGCTCTGTACGTACATCTCCCTTATTCTCGTATATTGGGACTAGCACGCTCTCCATTCATTTGGCATTTTTCTCATTCTCTAGGATCTTATTAAACAATCTCGTTAGGAACTCCACAGCCATCTCACCCAAACATCTCCAAGCCTCAATCGGGATACCATCTGGTCCGACTGCTTTCCCAGTCTTCATTCTTTTCATGGCTGCCCTCACCTCATCCTTACTAACCAACTCTGCTTCCTGATTTGCTGTCTCCAGTGAATCTGACCTTTTCTCTCTTGGATTCTCCTCATTTAATAAATCCTCAAAGTACTCTTTCCACCTTCTTAATACACTCTCTGTTTGTCAGCACATTTCCATTTACATCTTTCATCACTCTTACCTGCTGTACTGTACATCCCTCGCTTCCCTGTTTCTCTGCCTAGCTAGTCTGTACAGGTCTTTCTCGCCTTCTTTGGTCTCCAGTCTTTCGTACAACTCCTGGTATGCATTTGCTTTCACCTTCGCTACAACTCTTTTTGCCTTCTGTCTCGTCTCTCTGTATAACTGTATTTCCTCGTCTCTCTGCTCGTCCCAATTCTTCTTTGCTAGCCTCTTATCTTTTATAATTTCCTGCACTTCTTTGTTCCACCACCATGTCTCCTTGTCTTCCTTCCTCCTTCCCAATGACCACCCTAGCACCTTCCTTGCTGCCTCTCTACAGCATTAGTATTCCAATCTTCCGGCAGACTTCCATGAACACTCAATGCTTGTCTCATTTCTTCCCTAAACTCCTTCTGATGTTCAACCTCTTTTAGTTTCCACCACTTAATCTTCGGCTCCACTATTTCACTCTTCCTCTTTTTCACTTTCAAGCTCATCCTGCACACGACCACTTGATGTTGTCTAGCTACACTCTGCCCTGCCATCACTTTACAGTCTCTAATCTCCTTCAGGTTACCCCTTCTGCAGAGTATGTAGTCCATCTGTGTAGATCTTCCTCCACTCTTAAACGTCACCCTGTGCTGCTCTTTCTTCTCGAAGTATGTATTGACTATTGCCAAATTCATCCTCTTTGAAAAATCAACCACCATTTGCCCTTCCACATTTCTCTCTTACACCATATCTGCCCATCACATCCTCATCTCCTCTGTTTCCCTTGCCAACATTTCCATTGAAATCTGCTCCTATCAGCACACGCTCCTCCCTCAGTATACTTTCTACCACTTCATCCATCTTTTCCCAGAAAGACTCTTTCTCTTCATTCTCACATCCAACCCGTGGGGCGTACGCACACACAACATTGATTGCCACTCCTTGAATCTCCAACTTCATGCCTATCACTCTATCTGACACCCTCTTCACATCAATCACACTGTTGACCAACTCTCCCCTCAAAACAATACCAACACCATTTCTCTTTCCATCCACTCCATAATAAAACAACTTGCATCCATCTCCAATGTTCTTGGCCTTGCTTCCTTTCCACCTCAACTCCTGCATACACAAAATGTCCAACTTCCTTCTTTCCATCATATCTGCTAACTCTCTCGCTCTGCCAGTCAATGTTCCTACCCTCAATTCTAAGCTCCTTCCCTTCCATCTTTCATGCTCTCTCCTAACACGCCTCCCCCCTCTCTCCTTCTCCATTTTGATGCAACAGTAGCACACTTTCCACCGGCACCCTGTTGACCAACAGTACCAGAGGCAGCCATTGTTAACCCGGGCCCTGACTGATCCAGTATGGCATTTCTCTTTTCATTCCGCATGTTAGATTTGGCACAGTTTTACGCCGGATGCCCTTCCTGACGCAACCCTCTCCAATTTATCCGGGCTTGGGACCAGCACCAAGAGTACACTTATGCACCCCCAGTGGCTGGATTAGTCAGACAGATTGTGTACAAATGGAGGAAATTCAGGACCATTGGTACCCTCCCCAGGAGTGGTCGACCAACAAAGATCACTTCAAGAGCAAGGCGTGTAATAGTCAGCAAGGTCACAAAGGACCCAGGGTAACTTCTAAGCAACTGAAGGCCTCTCTCACATTGGCTAATGTTAATGTTCATGAGTCCACCATCAGGAGAACACTGAACAACAATGGTGTGCATAGCAGGGTTGCAAGGAGAAAGCCACTGCTCTCCAAAAAGAACATTGCTGCTCGTCTGCAGTTTGCTAAAGACCATGTGGACAAGCCAGAAGGCTATCGGAAAAATGTTTTGTGGACGGATGAGACCAAAATAGAACTTTTTGGTTTAAATGAGGAGCGTTATGTTTGGAGAAAGGAAAACACTGCATTCCAGGATACGAACCTTATCCCATCAACAGTTATCGGAAACGTTTAGTTGCAGTTATTGCTGCACAAGGGGGTCACACCAGATACTGAAAGCAAAGGTTCACATACTTTTGCCACTCACAGATATGTAATATTGGATCATTTTCCTCAATAAATAAATGACCAAGTATAATATTTTTGTCTCATTTGTTTAACTGGGTTCTCTTTATCTACTTTTAGGACTTGTGTGAAAATCTGATGATGTTTTAGGTCATATTTATGCAGAAATATAGAAAATTCTAAAGGGTTCACAAACTTTCAAGCACCACTGTAAATATCACAGAAAGCTATGAATAAATTTGTTCTTCATAAAACTAAATATAATAGATACAGTAAATATCTGGTAGTCATTTATCACTGCCGTGTCTGGATTCAAGAAAAACATACTTTCCCCATACCCATTTAATTTTCTTATGAAAAGCATGCCAAATGAACATCCAACTTTTTTGAGGAAGTGCTTCCGAGAACACACGTTGAAAGTGATCCTCTGGCTGGACGAGGACTCCTCAGCCATTGACATTGCGCTTTCACAAGAATTGAAATACATATTCCCTTTGGGTCAACCAATTCATATTTGTGCAGCTGGTGGAATGAAGATGGAACATGCTAAAGGTGTTTACAAAGCTAAGCAAATATAGCGAATGATCTATTAACATTCCATGGTGGCAAAGGTTATGTTCAGAATGTTCTGACATCTCACTTATAAAAAAAAAGGGGGGGGGGGGGGTTAAACCGTTTTCCTTTATGAAGCAGAACTATTACGGTGCTTCATTGTTCAGAAATTGACAGGAGTGTTACTGAGAAACTTAAGTATGCATACTGTGATCTAAGTGTACTCAATTAAATGTATGGAGGAAAAGTCTACTTGAGCGAAAGTCAAAATGTATCTCCATTTAAACATAATGAAGTATTCAAGAGTAAAGTAACGATTTTTACCTCATAAAAAGAGCTGACCACAAGCTCATTATGGCCAACCCAGCATGACTAGCTAGTTTGCTAAGCAGTCATAAGTTAAATATTCTGCTAATTAAGACAAAACTATAAAGCTAATGTTTAAAAACCCTTTTAGAATTAATTCAAATGCAAAATCTCATCTCATCTCATTATCTCTAGCCGCTTTATCTTTCTACAGGGTCACAGGCAAGCTGGAGCCTATCCCAGCTGACTACGGGCGAAAGGCGGGGTACACCCTGGACAAGTCGCCAGGTCATCACAGGGCTGACACATACAACCATTCACACTCACACCTACGGTCAATTTAGAGTCACTAGTTAACCTAACCTGCATGTCTTTGGACTGTGGGAGAAACCGGAGCACCCGGAGGAAACCCACGCGGACACGGGGAGAACATGCAAACTCCACACAGAAAGGCCCTCGCCGGCCCCGGGGCTCGAACCCAGGACCTTCTTGCTGTGAGGCGACAGCGCTAACCACTACACCACCGTACTGCCCCAAATGCAAAATAGCAATGAAAATAAAACTTAATTAAGCAAAAGCTAACTAGCTAGCTAATTTAACTGGCTAAATTACAAAGGCTAACTAGCTAACTTACCAAACTTAACGTAATGACATAACACAGTTCTTTGGATTTAATGGGGGAATTTTAAAGGCTGATATTTCAGTATGTTGGAGGCAAATGAGACATCTCATCTTGTATGAATCAGTAACTCCAGCAATCTCACTAAGAAAAATTATAGAATAAATAGGTCAACATTAGAATAAAAAATAATATTATGGTATTTGAGATTTGTAATGAGTACTTGAGAGGTCAAAATGAATGTAAGGAGTAAAAAAATTCGTTTGTTTTTCTTGGAAATGTATTTGAGGAGAAGAAGCCTTTATTTGCCACATGCACACTCGAGCACAGTGAAATTTGTCCTCTGCATTTAACCCATCTGAAGTAGTGAACACACGCATGCGCGCGCACACACACACACACACACACACACACACACACATAAATGAGTAATGAGCTCACACACATACCTAGAGCAGTGGGCAGCCATGCTACAGCGCCCAGGGAGCAGTTGGGGGTTAGGAGTATAAGTAGGAGTATAAATATTCAATAAGGAGTAGGAGTATAAGTATTCAATTAATTCAATGAGTAAAGTGCAAATCTTCAAAAGTGGTACTTAAGTGCAGTAACAAAGTACAATTACTCAGGTATTTTCCATCCCCAGAAACACTTACTTTATAGTTACATCAAAGAAGAACATAGGAAAGTTCCAGTAATTTTGAAAGCATAAAATTAACAAATATCGATTTCTACACTTCTGTGAGTTTTTTGGTGTTTGTGGAAGTGATTTAGTTTTAGGTTTGAGTAATGAATTCCATGACTGTTGATGGCACAAAAAATACTTGGTTCCCTAACTGGTCTTAGGCTTCAATTTCCTCTGTAAACCATGGTGCTCTTAGTGGTCCACAGGGCTCCCCATTAAACCACACTAAAGAGCAAGGAATGCTGCGACACTGAGGGATGTTAACATTCCCCTTTGGCTGATGAGAGGAAGATATGGCACAGCCTGTTTGTTTTACTGCCCTCTGAATGAGGGTGGCTTTTACCAGAACCAGAGGACAGAAGCTTTACTTAGTGTCCTGTCAGTCAGTGAACCCAAACGTGAAGGTTCATCTCACCCGTCATTGTTTATCACTGTTTGCTTTCCTGCTAAGCATCCCTGGCAGTATGTTTTGCCTCGATAAGCATGCAGATAAAATGCTATAAGCTTTTCTGCACAAGATAATCTCTTACAATGACAAATCCATCTACACTCGCAAATCAGAACTTTAACACTTAACAGAAGAGACCATTTTTCTTAACCTAAGGGATCAAAGAGCTTCACATCTCTCAGCGTAGATGTCAGTCAAAGGAGTGGACCGTTTTATGTGTTGTGTTTAGGGGCCTCCAGGAGCTTATAGGGTTTCAGGGCATAGAGTCTTGGGCCAGGAAGCGCGCATCATAGGCACAGGTTTCAACACTTTATTACACAAGGGAGGCATGATGAGTCTGTCTGCTGCTTGGTGTTTTATAGCCGTATAAAAACCACATGGATAAATAAACCTTATCAGCACTAATGTCACGTTGCACCGCGTGTTGAGGTTTAAGGAGACTATCTGTTTCTCATCTTTTCATATATTTCTTTTTGCTTCTTCTTGTGTACATTGTTATTCTTCCAACCCTTGTATATGTATGTATAATCTATTTATATAACCCAATTATATTTTAATTAGGCCTAGAGCCATTTGGATGACACGCCCCAACACTACTTAAGATGGTGTATATACAGTTGTGGTCAGAAGTTTAGATACAGTGACATGAATGTCATCTTGGATATGAATGTCATGGCAATATTTGGGCTTTCAGTAATTTCTTTGAACTGTTCTTTTTCTGTGGCAGAATGTACAGCATACATCTTTAATAAAAAAAAAAGCACACTAGAATTTAGTGCACATGTTTTAATTTTCTTTGGGTTTTCTGAAATCAACACAGTGTCAAAATTATACAAACAGGTCAAAAATTTACATATGCTCACTTAGATTATTAATTCAGAGGTGTGAAACTTCCAAAATGTCTCTTATCTTACCAAGGCTGAGGTCTCTTAACTTCCTGTTAGTGATCATGATTGACTACAGCTGGTAGCTGCTCTGTGCCTTCATAAAAAGGGTTTGTTTCCAGCACTTATTGGATTGACCAAAACACAGTAAAATGGGAAAGTCCAAGGAGCTCAGTGCAGATCTGAGGAAGAGGATCGCAGATATATACAACTCCAGAATGTCTCTTGGAGCCATTTCTAAACAACTGCAAAATCCAAGATCATCTCATCTCATCTCCTCTAGCCGCTTTATCCTTCTACAGGGTCGCAGGCAAGCTGGAGCCTATCCCAGCTGACTACGGGCGAAAGGCGGGGTACACCCTGGACAAGTCGCCAGGTCATCACAGGGCTGACACATAGACACAGACAACCATTCACACTCACATTCACACCTACGGTCAATTTAGAGTCACCAGTTAACCTAACCTGCATGTCTTTGGACTGTGGGGGAAACCGGAGTACCCGGAGGAAACCCACGCAGACACGGGGAGAACATGCAAACTCCACACAGAAAGGCCCTCGCCAGCCCCGGGGCTCGAACCCAGGACCTTCTTGCTGTGAGGCGACAGTGCTAACCACTACACCACCGTGCCGCCCAATCCAAGATCAGTTCAAACAATTGTATCCAAGTTATTGTGAGGTGTAGTCACTCTGCCAAGCCACTTTGCTTCAAGAAAACCCAAACTGTCACCCTCAGCTGAAAGTAAATTGGTTTGGATGGTCAGTAACAACCTAGGAACCACCATGGCACAGCCCTTCCTTCATGGAAGCTGAGATCACTGTCTACAGTTCAGATTGCAGTGAGAGGCTGAGGCTGCTATCTAAGAAATAACCCCCTGCTCCAAAATTGACACCTTCAAGCTTAACTAAAGTTTGAAGCAGACCACACGGACAAAGAAAAAAGCCTTCTGGAGAAAAGCTGTATGGTCAGATGAGACAAAGATTGAGTTGTTTGGCCACAATGATCACCATGTACAGAGGAACACTGTACCAGCTGGTGGTGGTGGTGGTAGGATCAGCATGCTCTGGGGCTGTTTTGCTGCCAGTGGAACTGGTTCATTGCACAAAGTGGATGGAATAATGAAGAAGGAGGACTACCTCAGAATTCTTCAGCATAAACCATCAGAAACTTGAACATGACTTGGGACTTGTTGAGTTACAACAGGACAATGAACCCAAACACGCATCAGAGCTGGTTGTGGAGGATAAAGCAGGCTAACATTAAGCTTAAAACATGTCCTGACTTCAACCCTATTGAAACTATATGGACCGTGCTTATAAGTCGAGTCCATGCCAAGAAAAAAAAATTAATAGAACTCTACCAATTCTACCATGAAGAGTCATGAAATATCCAACCAGAATTCTGCCAGAAGCTTGTTCATGGTAAACAAAAATGTTTGGTCAAGGTGAATCTTGCAAAGAGACATTTTACCCAAATATTAGGTGTGCTGTATGTATATTTTTTACCCTGTATGTATAATTTTGACCCTGTGTTGATTTTCAGAAAACCCAAAGAAAATTAAAACTTGTGCACCAAATTATAGTATTTTTTTAAGATGTATGCTGTACATTCTGCCACAGAAAAAGAACAGTTCAAAGAAATTACTGAAAGCCCAAATATTGCCATGACATTCATATCCAAGGTGACATTCTTGTCACTGTATGTAAACTTCTGACCACAACTGTAAAATTTATGCTAATGCACTGCATTCATTTCTTAATGATCCTTTTCTGTGTATGTTTATATAATATCTAGAGTTTTACATAGCCAAACCTTGTACTTTATCACGGTGGTCTTTCTTTGCTCAGGACAGTAATATTAAATCACTGAGTTTAAAAATAAGTGGACAATAATCCACTGTGTTAATAAGCTAATTTCTTCAAGTATTCCAGAGCACAATGAATACAAGAATAAAAGAAAAAAATACACATTTATAGTCCCATTATAAGGCATGTCATGAATATGGCAAAAATATATATTAAAGAATGTTTTGTGTGGACCATGAGATGAGACCATGCTCTTACATCATGCCAGGATATGTTTGTATTTCATTCATTTAGAGTAGAGTAGAGTAGAGTAGAGTAGAGTAGAGTAGAGTAGAGTAGAGTAGAGTAGAGTAGAGTAACTTTATTGATCCCCAGAGGGAAATTAAAGTGTCAAGTAGCTTACACAAATGTACAAAAAACACATATTAAGATACAGAGAGGGAAGAAATTACACTAGATCAACATTACACTAAATCAACACTAAATTACACTAATTCAACCAAGAACAAAAACTTCTGGTATGGTGCAAAGAGAGATATTAAAGTGAAACATTAAGTGAACAAATAACAAGTGAACAAATAGCAAGTGTCAGCCATGATAGAGGGGATGCTTCTCAATTGTCACAGTAAAAAGTCCAGTGAAGAAAGTATTGCACAGTCAAAAAATTTATACAGTACATACAAAATGTCTGTGTATTAATATATAACAAAACACACAGCAACTTATGCTATTGTTATCAAGCATCATTACATTACAGGCATTTAGCAGAAGCGCTTATCCAGAGCAACATACCAAGAGCAGCCAGGGGTTGCCTTGCTCAAGGGCACTTCAGCCATTCCTGTTGGTACAAGGAATCAAACCAGTGACCTTTTGGTCCCAAAGCTGCTTCTCTAACCACTAGGCCACAGCTTTCCTCATGGGAAGTACTGATCATCCTTCCATCAGTACAATATCCAATAACAGTAAAAATTCAATAACAATTAGATTTCTTTCTTTCTTTCTTTCGATTTGTGTTAGAAGACTACTAATTCCAACAACTTGTTTTCTGTGTCTAGAAGGAGACTCAGTAAGTGGTGAGTAACTGACTATGATTAAATAGAGGGAACATGGGTAAATATTTAATTTTCTTCAGAAAATGGGTCATGATTTATATTTTACCCCGTAAGATCTAAAAAGAGTTTCAGACTGTGGTAATATAAAATATTTCAACAGAAGAAAATCAGTAGACAATCATCTGGAAATGTTCTCACTGTGCAACACCAGTCACTGGAACTAAAACAACATTATACCATGTTTGTACACAGTCTAAAGAAAACTGAACCCTGGCCAAAATATGCTGCAAAATGAGACGTGTGGCCTGTCAATCAGAGACTGAGTGGCTCTTCTGTTCTTACATTCCCTCAGTGTGTGTGAGGCTGATTATCGCGCTCCAGCAGGATTCGCTGCATATGTCTGAGCAGCATTCCTCATGTTCCTCTACCTTTCTCATGTGAGATTTCACGGAGAAATGTCTGATCTTATGGCAAAAACGTGTCCACAGTTTTGCTGGAAAGGTGAATGGATGATATTTGTCAGGATGAATTTTATGACACAAAGCATTAATATAACACTGTAATCATTCTTTTACACTCTTGTATATTTAATTCTCACTTTTAAAGCAGTTTGTAACACAATCAACACTTGGATATATCATTAATATGCAATGCTTAATTTAAAAGACATAGTCATTAGGGTTGTGGCAGTAGATGTCATCCTTCAAATAAGTCTTGCCACCTCAAACCTGACCTCAAATCACATTTCTGAGAGGTTTATTACTTACAATTGTTGTGTAATTCATGCAGATTTAATTGCTTACATCAAGTTATTTTAACTAATCAATGTAGTGTTATAGGAAGTTTGAACAAATCTCTCAAGGTATGAAGGATTTTTTAAATTATGTGTTAATCTACCTATCAGTGAATCTATAAAGTCCAATAAATTCCAGAAGATTCATGAGCACACAGAGCAGTCTGAGCACGAGGAGCAGAGCAGATTTGCATGCAAGAAGTTTTTCCGAGCAGGAGTAGAGCAAATTTGCACGTATGCAGGAGCTATTTGGGAGGGAAGGAGTGGCATTGCAAAATCTGAACATGAAATGAATAAATTAATACTACTCTCAAATTGAAAGACCACACTGTTGATGAAGGATAGGAATGAAACTCCATGGCGGTCACGTGACAAGTGAATGAGAGACTCGTACTCAACAGACCTGTTCGTGAACAAAGCTGAGCCTGAGTGGCGAGCATGTGTGGCCCAGGAAAAATGAACGAATCACTCACTTTGACGACTTTGATGACTCATTATAAAAGATTACATCAGAATGAATGAATCACTCAGTTATACGACTCATTACACCTGAGTCATACAAAAGAATACTTCAGAATGACTGACTGAATTGTTCACAAATGACACATCACAACCCCACTCTGCTAACATTAAGGGTATTGTTGGAACCATGACCATGTACTACCAGAAAAAGATACAAGGCTAATCTTGTTCTAATTCTCAAAACACTGTATAACACAGTAGTAGTAGTAGTAGTAATACTTTATTTGTCCTAATAGGGCAATTATTTTGCAGTGGTAGCACCCATATTTACACACACATTTCCACAAAACATTTCAAAACACAGAGTTTAAAATAAAAATAAAATAAGAAGTGGTGGTGGGGGTTATAGAGGTTATCTCTGTTTCCTAGTAGAGTTCAGTAACTGGACAGCAGAAGGTATAAAGGAGTGTTTATATCTGTTGGTTCGGGCTAATGGATATTTGAAACGGGAGCCAGAGGGCAAAGCCTGAAATTTGCTGTGCAGAGGCTAGATGGATGTAATTTGACAGGATGGATTCAGCCTTCTTAATTACCTGTTCCTCATACAATGCAGACATACTTTTCTGTTGAACACCAGTAACACTACTACACACCTTAATGACCTTAGATATGGCGTTTTTCTGTTTCACATTAAGCAGGGCATACCAACAGATCGCTGAGAAAGTAAGTATTGACTCAATGAAGGATCTGTAGAAAAGAGTCATTAGAGATTTATCTACATTAAACCTTGCCAGCTTCCTGAGGCAGTATAGATGTTTGTAAGGATTTATTCTTAATTGTAAGGATTTATTCTTGATCTCAGTTTAACCAAGACTGACATGTGCAAATATTTTGTGTTTAATCTTATGTGGAACATTCCATTGCCCTGTGCTATCTTAAGAACAGGTTGTGCGTAAGAAATGGCCTTTGATATCTGTATGAATATTCTATCAGAACATTTTGCTTATTATTGATGTAGATAACTTAACCCGCTTAGGGCCAAGGTTTCACTCACACATACAGAAGGTTCTGAAATATCAGTTAAGTGACCATAGCAATATGATCACTACAGTCTCTCTCTCCAGCATGCATACTTTTCTCAGTCAACATTGAGCAGAACTGCTGATAAGTGCTCACAGACTGACCCAGTTACAGATATCAACAACACACACACACACACACACACACACGGTATAAAAGCCTTCTGTATTCTCTTGTCTTGGGCGAAGCTGTGAATAGAGACGGTGAAACTAATTTTTGGGATCCTGTCTTGTTTCACGATTCGCCCCAGAGCTCTGGGTGACACGGAGGGACCGATCTGTGAGAGGGTAATCGCTCCAGTTCGGGCAAGAGGAAGAGACGGTGAATCTCTGACCTAACAACGTTGCTGTCCTTTTTTACACAACATATCTGTGTTACCATTAAAACTTAACTTATTATCAATAATGGAACCCAAATACTTGTATTGTTGGACTATTTCAATGTCCTGCCCATTGATGTTTGTTTTGGTGTGGTTACAATCTTTATGCCTAAAATCAATACACATGTCCTTAGTCTTAGGCCCTGTCCACACAGCAATGGATTCAGGTGAATCTGATAAAATTGTTTATCGTTTCGGCCTGGCGTCCACATGGCACCGGTGTTTTGAGTGCCCCAAAACAAAATCTTTTGAGAACGGGTTCCAGAGTGGAAAAATCTGGCAACGGCCCTGTTGCGAAGTCGTCTGGATGAGTAGAACGGATTTGTTTACGATGACGTCACAACCACATGACTGTCAGTGCTTCACGCCGGGTAGAAGTGTAACGAGCTCGATGCGAGTTGTCAACAAATCCTATAATTTGGTTCATGAAACGCGCTTACAAAATATTTTCACTGTGAATATTTATTGTGTAATGGTGCAAAGTGAGAGAGAGAGTGAGAGAATAGCCCTTAGGGCAGACTCTTTAGTCCAAACACTGCAGAAGTACTGAGTATAACCAAACCGCGCACCACCCGTGCGCTTTCCAAAAACAAAAACAATCCCGCCAGCAAAAATAGGAAAAAAAAGGAGCGATCTCACCTCTTCAGATGTTGGTTTAAGTCCGACAATACATTCCTCAAAAAGGGCGTAGAAGAACAAAGTAATCCATCAACGTGTAGCATTCAATTTATTCTGGACCATTAAAGAATTCTGGAGGATATCAGAATGTTGGCGTACCGGCTTCCATCTACCCCCATTCATTCCTCTTTCCGCATCTTTCATTTTACGCTACTGATTAATAATCAAAACTTTATGTGGCTGATGCTACAGAAGAAGGGGTTTATGCACATGCGTCTACTTCTTCTATTGTTCTGGTGTCTCCGATGGGACCGTCTTACAGCGCACGTAGAGGTGTGGCATGTGTATTGCATCATTTTCAGCAAGCGTTGCGTTGCCATATGAACCTGATATTTTACTGATCCGTTGCCCATGTGGACGCGATATTTAAAAAAAAAAATCTTGTTGCCGTTGTCGTGTGGATGTAGCCTTAGTCACATTTAACTCCAGAAAAGTTTCCTGACACCAGTTCACCAATGGCCCTTTTCCACTACCCTTTTTCAGCTCACTTCAGCCCGACACAGCTCGCGTTTCGACTACCTCAGAACAGCACAACTCAGCTCGCTTCAGCCTTACTCAGCACCCAAAACTCGCATGGTTTTGGAGTAGGGCTGAAGCGAGCCAAACCGAGCCAAGTGGGGCTAGGGGCGTGAGGAGACACTCCCCTGTGCACTGATTGGTGAGGAGGAGTGTCCTCACATGCCCACACACGCCCCGCGAGCATGCTGGGATCTGTAAACACTGTAAACCCGGAACAAGAAGAATTACGAATTATGAGAATTTCTGAAGCCTTATGCGCCTCGCCTCATCTATACGCTCTTGCCAGTATCTGTTGGCGTTGTCGGTGACAACAAGCCACAGCACCAAGACCAGCAACACTAACAACTCCATGTCCTCCATGTTTATTGTTTACTGTCCGGGTCGTGAGACTACCGCTTAAAAGGTCACTGATGTCACTGGTTGCGCCGCCTAACGACATCACGTGACATCCACCCACTTTTGCTAACTCCACCCAATGTGTCCACCCACTTCCAGCCAGCACGGTTCAGCGCGGTTGTAGTCGAAATGCAACTCCAACAGCCCCACTCAGCTCGACTCAGCCCAACTCAGCACGGCACGGCTCAGCCCAACTCAGCAGCGTTGGTAGTGGAAAAGCGGCAATAGTAGTCTATGATGGGGCCGTGTGATGTCTCATTGTCCTTCAGCAAACTCACAATGACTGTGTCATCTGCAAACTTTACAATATGATGGGTGTCCATCCCAGATTGACAGTCATCCGTGTAAAGGATGCAGAGGAGAGGAGAAAGAACACAGCCCTGAGGAGAGCCTGTAGATGTAAAGGATAATCCAGACCGATGGCCATTTACTCTCACTATCTGGGATCTGTTGGTGAGGAAGTCTAAAATCCAGCCGAACATGCTGGTGTCCAGCTGAAAGCAGTCGAGTAGCTTCTGCACCAATAGGTGGGGCTGTATAGTATTGAAGGCTGATGAGAAGTCCACAAACAGTGTCCTAGCATGAGTCTTGGAGCCCTCAGTGTTTAAGAATGAAGTTGAACAAGGTTATAATTGCATCCTGGACCCCCCCCCATTGGATCGATATGCAAATTGTAAGGGGTCGAGGAGATGGTCAGTCTTTAAAATAATTTCCTTTTTGACCAGTTTTTCAAAGGACTTCATTACAAGTGAGGTTAGGGCTATGGGCCTGTAGTCATTAAGAGACTTTGGGTGACTGTTTTCAGCTATGGGAACTACCATGGATTGTCTCCATAAGTCAGGAACCATTTGAAGTTGCAGTGATATATTAAAAATATATTTAAAAATTGGGCCTAGTTGATCTGCGCAGCGGGACAGCACACGACCACAAATATTGTCAGGTCCAGGGCTTGTTTTATATATTTCATGATTATGTGAGATACAGATTTTAGTCGTAATGTTAATTTGGATATTAACCATTTTGTGCTCTTTCAAGTCTATCTGCTGCTTCATATAACGTATCAGTTACATTCTTCTCCATTTAGTCTGTGATTGTCAGTCTACAGTTTAGCCATGCCAATGCACTTTTACAGACCAATCAGAACAGCCCAAATTTGCATATTAGAATTCTTCAAACATTCAATCTATCTTTCAATCTAATCTTCACTTTAGGCTTTAAAAAATCTTTCAGTATATTCTTCATTAAATGTGTCAATAAATCATGAAATATATATTGAAATATATTTTGTAATAATAAATTGAATGATTTATTGATCAATGTATTTAATTATTGATGTATTTATTGGACATTATATTTATGGATTTACTGATGGATATAAAGACATATGTAATTAAAGATATGTCACAAAAAAATCCTCCATATGCAAAAGTATGTGGACGCCTAACCATCACAGCCATATGTGGGTTTTCCCCCAAACTGTTACCACAAAGCACATGATTGTCTAGAATGTCTTTGTATGCTGCAGCATTACACTTCCCATAATCGAAACTAAGAAACTCCTCACCTGACAATAATGCCTGACCTCATTAATGCTCTTGTGGCTGAATGGGCAAATCCCCACAGCCACGTTTCAAAACCTAGTGGAAAGCCTTCCCAGAAGAGTGGAGATTATAATTACAGCAAAGGTGTTATAACAGCCCAAATAGTGTATGTGACTTATGATAGCACAATAACTAATTTAGGTATTTCACATTAACAGGGGAAATACCTTTTTTAATTTGTGAATAATTTTGCAAACTGTATTTGTTTTTTTTTCCTTCCCAATACAATATTGTAAGTTATTTTGTGCAGATTCATGGCATCTAATCCCAATTCAGTCCATTTCAGTTCCAGGTTATAACATTCCAAAATGTAGCAACATTTGAGGGGTGAATACTTATGCAAGGCACTGTATCAAGCAAAACAATTGTGTTGATCTGTGACTGTTCATTTGGCACCAAGGAACAAATCAGGTATTCTGCACATGCCACCTTTTCTTGTATAATTTGGTAGTGCCATGCCTTGTGTGCTTTTTTTCTTATGTGTGAATATGTCACTGTTGGACATGCTTTGATCATAAATGAACATTGTTATTCATAATGCAAAAAATATATACTGATGCTCAAACTCAGAGGTCATAAATAGTAGTAGGCATCCTTCTATCTTGTAAGATAATGGTAGCACCATGGTAAAAAGTTAGTCCTGTGGGGAGCAGCGTTTGGAGTGACTCAGTAGTCCAATCCTTGCAT